>NC_036656.1:6089544-6165051 GCF_002806865.2 Cucurbita pepo subsp. pepo | reverse complement strand
AGAGAGAGAGAGAGAGAGAGAGAGAGAGAGAGAGAGAGAGAGAGAGAGAGAGAGAGTAGAGGCAACTTATTAATAAACAAGTCATCCCATTACAACCCATTTAGGTTTTGTTTTTCAAGAACACAAAAACACAATCCTCTCATCATCTCCTAAAATCATTCACCATATTTCATCCAAATCCTTTCAACCTATATCCATGGAGTCAGCAAATCTCCAAGAACTATTCAGTGGATACTCATCCTTGGTACCAGCTCCAAGGCCACCTCTCCTTACTCATGAATGCATCCCCAACACCATCTTGTAAGCTCCAACAATTCTTCATTCATTATTCATGCATTCATTTCTCTCCTTTTTTTCATACACATGATCATGCAGGGATGGAAATTCCTACAACAACAACAACAACCCTTATTTAATGGATCAAACCTTACAATGTTCAAGAGAGCATGAAAATCTATGGTTCAATTTCTCATCAAATTACCAACAGCAACAAGAACAAGAACAACCCAACGAACAGCACCTTTCAAATCTCTATTCTTGTGTTCAATCTCCTACAAGCTACGGAGGTTTCCAAGGGCTATCAACTGGATCTAATACCAATTATTACAGCACTACTACTACTACTACTACTACTTCAACGTTGGATTTGTTGTCTTGTTCATCATTACAAGCTGCTGATCCGCATCTGGGGTTGATCTCAAGTGGGTTTAACAAAAAGAGAGCCTTATTTGGGTATGTGCAAGATTCAATAAATAATAACAGCTCCAACAGAGTAAAGAGACCACTTAACAGCTCGTCATTGGCTAAAAAGCCCAATGCTCATGAATCAAAGAGATCCTGCCCACCATTGAAGGTATTGGTTCCAACCCAATTCAAGAACTGACCCAACTCTTTGTGTGGGTGATTTAATTTTGAAATATGAACTGCAGGTGAGAAAAGAGAAACTGGGCGACAGGATTTCAGCACTTCAAAGGCTGGTTGCACCTTTTGGTAAGGTATATGCATATATATATATATATATATATATATATATAAAGTTCCTTTATCAGATTCAGAACCCACTTAGGTCTGTTTGATGTGCTTAAAAAACTAACCCCACTTGCCCATACTTGGTTCTTGGTTCTTGGTTTGAGTTTCTTACCATAAATTTAACAATCTTTTTCAGACTGATACTTCCTCTGTTCTAACCGAAGCAATTGGCTACATTCAGTTTCTTCATGACCAAGTTGAGGTGAGTTTATTCTCTATTGATTCATATGATGATCAATAATATTTACATTTTCTGATGTAATTTTAATATGGGCTTTCATTGTAGACTTTAAGCATGCCATATTTGGGGTCGTCTCAGAGCAAACCCTACCAGAAACTGCAGCCTGTAAGTTGATATACGCATATGATATATGTTTATGTGTTTATATATTTACGTGTTGTTGGAAGAGAAGAAGTCTCACGTCTCACGTTGGCTAATTAAGGGGATGATTATGGGTTTATAAGTAAGGAATACATCTTTCTTGGTATGAGTTTTTTTCACTAGAGCTTATGCTTAAAGTATATAATATCGTTTAGGAGAAGAATGAAACATTCTTTACAAGGACGTAGAAACCTCTCTCTAGTAAACGCGTTTTAAAAACCTTGAAGGAAAGCTCGAGAGAAAAAATCTAAAGAGGACAATATCTGCTAATAGTAGGCTTAAACTAGTATCAGAGCCAGACACGAGAGAATGTGCCAACGAGGAGGTTGAGCCTCGAAGAGGGGTGGATTGGAGGTCTGGGCCAACATCGATTGGAAAAGGGAACGCGTGCCAGCAAGAACACTGAACATTAAATGGGTGAATTGTGAGATCTTACGTGGGGTGGATAGTGGCGTGTTTTAACATTACCCATCAACTTTTATGGTTGAGATTAGAAGTTTAATAATAAAAAATTATTTGACCTGTTTGTTACTGACGTGGCACCTACATTTATATATTTTTTTGATTTGACCTAATTTTTCAGATAATTTGGTTCAGAATTATCTGAAAAGTAATATTCTTTTCATTTGGTGGTTTCTGGGTAAAGCACGTTACATGATATTATTGCTGTTAGGGAAAAACAATACAATATACATTTATACGTACAGATACAAACATAGAAGAATAGTAAATAGGATCTATGGAAAGAAGCACTAAGCCATAGATTTATCAAAAAATTGCAGGGTTCAACACAGGAAGATGGAGCAAAACCAAGGCCAGATCTTAGGAGCCGAGGGCTATGCCTTATGCCTCTTTCTTGGGCCTCATTCATTCATGGCTATGATTAAGAGAAAGCCTGCACTGCAACAGATTCGCAAAATATTTCATCAAGAATAGAGAGCTCAGCCAAAAAAACAAAGCTAATTCAGATCACAAACAGACGTATTCTTAATGGTTTCTTCTTGGTTGTGCTTCTTGTATAGCTGTTCCAGTTCAGTTCAAAAAGAAGAATGTCAATAATGTTGTTTGGTGGAGTGAGATCCACAAATAAGCTTTTGGTTGTATTTTCCAATTTTCAAATCATTTTGATTTGTACAACGTACGTGTTTCAATTTCATTTCTTGCAGAAACTTTATTAATTTACATCACCCATCACATTTATAAGGATAATGGGATTTCTTCTTGTTACCTAGGACTTAATTTTACATTATAAGTAAATAATGTGTACATAAATTAAAATGACTTCACCAGATCTCTGATTCTAACACACAGTGCAGAGATAGATGTTCAAGGCGAGCGCCCCACGCCTCGTGGCTGATCATTTTCATCCCATCACCAGGGGAACGATAACTGCAATACATACAGTCAATTCCAGCCAAATTCAAGCAAGTCAGTTCACTAAGATTCTAGTGCTCATGCATAAAAACAATACGATCTTGGCTTATGATATGGTTGGTCAAAGTAGATTATTACCAGTTTCTTCTTTTTCTTCCTCTTCTCAATATAAGCAAAAATCTCTTCTTGTCTAGCTAGTGTTTCCTCCAGAACCTATATGCAAAAACGACTGATCAGAACTCTACTCAAACAGCTTATAAAAGACCACTGATCACTGAGCAATAGAGGTACCTTTTTGGTTACGAGAAGATCCTGTTCGAGGGCTTCAACACGGCTTGTTACAGCATTGAGTAGTTCCTCTTTCTCGCGAGGCAGGTCAGCAGGTTTAGAGCACAAGTTATTGACTCTCTCTTCCAATTTAGCCATGCGTTTTAGGGTTGACATGTAATCAGGCAAGGGTTCAAATAAAGGTGGCTGACCCTTGAGCATGTTAGAGTCGTCGACATAGTAAAATGGTTCGGAGTATATGGAGGCATTGGTCAGCTTGTTAGGCATGGTGCGAGCCAACCTCACGGTAGCAGAAATTCCCACGATGAAGGCCAAAACACTAGCCAAAATCTTTGATTTAAGACCCCCAGGGACCTCGCCTGAACCAGCCATATCAAAATCCATTGCTGCCAGCGCGCACACACACATACCAAAAAAAAACGACCAAATTAACTTAGTAGAAATAGAGATACGAACTAACAAAATATTGCCAATATTTCCATCCCTTTTGGGAGAAAAGAAGTTTTTATCGTTCTACAGTATAAAGATGAAATTGCATAACTAAAAAGAATTAAATTAAAAAAAGCTATCAGAAAAAGATAATATACCGTTGGATGAGGCTGGCATGCTCTTTTTTGACACATTTTTCCATGCAAAATCCACAGTTTTATCAACCACGGGGACACAATCCTCATTGTATGCCACACGAATATTCTTGGTAATTGAAACCTATCATGTTTTTTCTTGTATCAGATAGACTTCAGAAATATAATTAGCGATATTTCATTAGAGGTAAGAAATTGATCCAACACTTCCCGAAATATAGAAAACAGTTTGCATATATGTATACACAAACCAACAGTTCTGCAAATTTATGCTAGCTAAGAATCCCAAAACAAGCCATCTCTAGAGAACAAATTCTACTAGCAAAGGCACAGGCTGAAACTTGAAATTACTACTCCAGTTTAAAATCTTCTGTGACATGCAAGAATCAACTCAACGCATAGGAACAGATGCTAAAACGAGGTTTTATAGAGTTAATGTGAGATCTCACGTCGGTTGGAGAGTGGAACGAAATATTCCTTATAAAGTGTAGAAACCTGTCCCTAGTAGACGCGTTCTAAAACCGTGAGGCTGACGGTGATACATAATGAGTCGAAGCGGACAATATTTGTTAGCGGTGAGCTTGGGCTGTTACAAATGGTATCAGAGCCAGACACCAGACGGTGTGCTAGCAAGGACATTGGGTCCCCAAGGGGGGTGGATTGTGAGATCCCACGTCGGTTGGAGAGGAGAACGAAGCATTCCTTATTAGGGTGTAGAAACCTCTCCCTAGTAGCACGTTCTAAAATCATGAGGCTGACGGCGATATGTAACCGGTCGAAGTAGACAATATTTGCTAGCGGTGGGCTTAGGCTATTACATTGTAATTCTAAAAGACATTGGTTTCTTACTGCTTAGACTGAGAACCATTAATATTGAACTCATCGATGTGAAGCAAATTAAATTTCAGCTAACAAATCTTGAATTCTTGCTCACTTACCTCATGGAGAGGAGACAGGAGTGGACGCTGAACGTGATTAAAAGGATGTTTGTAGGAGATGGAGCAAACATCCTTAAAATCAGGAAGTGCTTCCTGTTGCACCAGTCGATTAAGCATAACAAATGCAAAAAAATTTATCAATCGGAAAGAACCAAAATGCTAGCTCATAATATTAAAAGAGATCATATAAATAGAATAAAAAATGGAAACTCAAACAAGAAACCAGAAGGATGCAGGCTAAGCTCAAGAAAGAAAAAAAAAACCTCGTTGTCCCTAGATATCACTGAACATTTATGGGTTCCATTGCTGACCATCTGCGAGTTCATCAATTATTTAAAACAGCCAAGTAATTGTAAAAGTCAGGTGAAATTGTAACCAAAGATGGAAAGTATCACAATTGGAGATAAAAATTGGGACCTTCAATATATTTGGGTCCTTCCATGGACCTTTATCAGAACGCATGCACCCTCCTTGATCAGCACAGGTACAGGTGCCTCCAAGAAACTCTGGCAATTCACTGGTGCAACATGACACCACAAAAGGAGCGCAAAACTTTGCATGAACATTTCCAAATTTATATGATACGTGAAGTTTATACGATAAGTGAAAGTTTACTGTCTCTTCAGTAACATACCTGGAATCAATAATTTCCAGCAACTTGCTTTGGTATTTATTTCCAAGAACCTGGCAAGTTTACTAATTAATTACATCTGCTACAATTTACTATGGAAAAGATGAGATCAGAGAAGCATATTTACATGGATCTTTGCAGTGGTTTTAGGATCTAGAAAAGATTTTACAGTGTTCCACAGCATTCTAAATCCGGAACCAGCATTAATGATGAACATACGATTTAAGGTCTGCATTCACATTTGATCACTTCTTGGGTTCAGTATAGGACGTAGTTTAGAGTAAAATGAACATTCCATAGAACTGAAAACCAAATATTCCACAGTACCTCCGGATAGTTCTCGCCATCAATTTTCTGAAGGCGGGAGATGAGTTCCCGAGCAGTCTTATTGAAGCTTTTAAGTCCCTGTCAAATCAGTTCTAGTTTGAAAGCTGCACCGTGAAATTGGAAAAGGGAAAGGAAAAAAAAAAATTGAACACAAGGGACTCAAACTTTTTTAGATCAGCTAGTTCTCCAAGTCAGTGCACATCAATATCATATACCGCGACGATAAATCTCTATGATTCTTGCATAAAACATTTGTCTGCAACTAATTATTCCCCAGTAATAAATATTACTATTGAACACTTACCACTCCCTGAACGTCCAAGATTGTTGTACTTTGATCAATGTGCCTCATGGAAGCTATTGAACAGGCAGGAAACTTTACCGCGAATGTCCTCTCAAACTCTCGTACATGGTATTTCAGATAGCGTTCAATATCAGTGACTTGCATCAACTTGGTGGGATCCACCATGCCCAATTTCTCAATATATACTGGCCTTCCTTCCTTATCTACACCATGATTCCCTTGAGGATAATAATCTAAGACTTGATCAAGCTCCTCGAATACAAAATCCTTAAGAGTGGGGAAAAAGAAGAAATGTCAGTTAGTTCAATTGGGGAGTTCAAAATTTGGGACTTGGTTTACAGGGGAAAGATGCAGAGACTTTGTAGAACCTAAGCAAATATTTCTACACCCAATACCTCCATTATGGTGTCAGCACCAAATTCTTTACGCCATTGGAGCATGTCAGTCCACATTTGCTTTGTTTTCTCAATATCAAACTTCCTGGCCTTCAAGAATCTATGTCCAATGAAATGTTGTAAGACTATAACATAAAAACTGAAGAAATTTCTTTAAAAAGATCATATACTTGTTCAATAGTGGTGCTTGCCCTATACTGTGGAAGATTAATCTTGAAAATTGGGACAGATCCCAATCAAGAGAGTATGTAGTTGTAAGAGAATGAAGAAAGGAGAGTTAAGGGCTGCCCTCTGTTACAAGAAGTATATTAGGATCATAGATTATGGGCTCTAATACCATGTTAGGAACCACAGCTCTCCACAATGGTATGATATTGTCCACTTTGAGCATAAACTCTCGTGGCTTTATTTTGGGCTTCCCAGTGGAGATATATTCCTTACTTATAAATTCATGATCAACCTCTAAATTAGTCAATATAGACTCCCTCCCAACAATCCTCAACATGGACCGGTGATAAAACATGGAGTTATAGAAGGATAAGAGAAAAGAAAACCTGAGAATCATGTGATAGTCATCATGCTTGCAAGGTAGTAACTCCTCCAAAATCAATGCTTGGCGAAAGGAATCGACAGCCCGTAGCTCCTCTGTGTCATGCACATCTTCAATTCTCATAGATGTGACTCTACTACTTCTCCTACCCCTTCGTGTCATAGAATGCCTGAACTTGGAGGAGGCAAGGGCTGCCTTCAGCTTGAAGGACCCAATGGATGTATTCCTCTCATCCTCAGAGCTCTCAAGATCAGACCCTTCAACAAGTACAAATTTAATGTCAAACTTTAGGTAAATAAAGGAACGGTTGATTATATTTCTTATCCATGTTTTGAATTTGTGTTCAGCTCCAACAATCTCTTGCCGCAAACATCTTACACTATTTAGTCTATGTGACTGTCATTCAATTTAACCATTTTCATTCGATTACTTGAACACATTTGAACATTCTTGCAAAACCGAAAGATCCATAAACGAAACAAGGGAAGGATTCGTAATCGAAGAAACAATAATGAAAAACAAACGAGGAGAGAATATCAGAAAAAGGGAAAGATCCAACAATGGAAGAACGAATGCAACAGAATGGATTACAAACATACCTGGTTTGGAAAATATCGGTCCGGACATGATAGCGTGTTTTTGGGTTTGTTAATTGAAACAGGTTACGCATTAAAGAGATGAATCAAGCACTCATATTGCGATTCTTCTCCTAATGCCCGGCCTGGAAAAAGACGATCATTAAAAGAAAATCCCCAATAAATACAAATATCTTCAAAACCCCCAAAAAATAAGTCAATAAAAAGAAAACCCCACTCAAAATTTCCCAATCTTCAACCTAATCGGCCAAAATTCTAAACGCAAATGCCAGACAATAACCACAATAAACTAAAATGCATATCAAAACACATTCACGTAATAGGCAAACGAGCTCCCTCAGGTGGGCAAACCTACAAAGATCGAACGCAAGCAAGAGAAAAAGAAATCGGAGAAAAAGAAAAGAACAGAGAAATTACAAGAAGGTGAAACGTGAGGGGCAGGAAATCGAAGTAGGCAGCGAGGGGCGATTATATTGAGGGGAAAAAAACGAGAGAGGTTGTAAGAAAAAGGTGGAGAGACAAGAAGGTTACACGATTACAGAGCATAAGAAAAGGAGGATTAGAAGAGAGAGAGAGAAAGATGGTTAAGTTGTTGATTGAAAAGATTCGGTGTTTGGTGGTCGATCCATTCAGCTACGGATGGATATCCATCGAAATGTTATCGCCTCCAATTCTCACACATTTCTGATTCCGGCGAAGCGAAACCCGCGAAACCCCACGCCTCAACTATACTTCATTACCGTCTATACCCAACTACCCTAACGTCTCCCTTCTTGTTTCCCGCTAAATGAATCTCCTGCGCGCACCTCTATTTTTATTCCTTACGCTCGCTTTCTCTTTCCGCCACGTGGCTTCTTGATGCAATTTAAATAGTTTAAGATAGGTGTTTGAAATTTTAATTTTGTTTATAGATATAAATACTTTAAAAGATACATTCTTTGAAATTAAATTTTATTATATAACTTTTGTAATTAAATTCCATTGAATGGTTAGTTAAATATTTATTTATTGCTGACGTTCTCATATATATATATATATATATATTTTTTTGTCATAATGTTTTTAATTTTTTAGTTTAATTAAGTCTCTAAAAATAAAAAATAAAAGTTATAAATGAAATTGTTTTTTAGTCTATTTTATTCCGTATTTTTCCACATTTCATCTTACATTTATAATCATATCGGACAACGAAGTTATAATTATATGACATTTGTCATTGAATTGCTTGCTTCGATTCTCGTGTGGACTCTTAATTGAGGGTCGAATCTACTGTTTGATCGATTGCCTTTTATATATTTTTAAGGATCCAACCAACTCGAGTCGGTTTCATTCTTGGTCAGCTTTCATCGGTTCTTACTTGGGCTTACAAAAATAAGGCCGACACGAGCAAACATTGTTTCCATCATGTGTGAAAAATGAATTTTAAGAGAGAGAAAAAAAAACTAAATTATAAAAAACATTGCTCAATTAGTAGAATTAAAATTAAACTAATTAAACAAATATCATACTATATGGTCCTGTCGTACAATATACCAATCTATATAAAAATTAAATAAAAATAAACTCTCGGAATTATTCTTAAATTATTATTATTTTTGTCCGATGTTCTAACTTCCTTCAAAATTCTCTGTTAAATTATTATTTTCTTCGACGACGACCACCGACGGTCTCCATTTCCAATTCCAAGTCTTCTTCCGTACCTTCTAAGTCCGCCGCCGCCTTTTCTTCTCTTCACTGTTCTTCCACTATCTCATTACCTTCTTCCTCCGCCGCCTTATTTCGATCATTCTGTTCCTCTCTCTTTCGCTTCACAAACTTGGCTAAACCTTCCATCACGATGTCGATGTCGTCGCCCTTCATCAGCTCTTCCGCAACCTCCGCCGGAGTCACATTGGCGTGCTCGACCAGCGCTTCGATTTCTTCGTACAGCGGGTGATGAATAGCTCCGCCGCCGAGGTAATTGGTGGCTAAAGCCTCGAACGCCTTTGAGGTGCAGTAGCTCAAGTGTATATGGACGTCCATTCGACCAGGTCGCAACAGCGCTGGATCTAATCGGTCCTTGTGATTCGTCGTGAGGACGATGATCCTCTCATCGCCGCAGCTCGACCACAATCCATCCATGAAATTAAGCATACCAGACAGTGTCAACTGCAATTCATCACACAAATTTCAATTTCGATTATTCAGACTAATTCGGAAGGGGGAAAATGGGGGAAACCCTACCTTGCTTCTGTAATCGTCGTTATTTTCGCTTTCATCGTCGCTATTGGCCCGATTCTGCAAATTAACGCTGCAATCGATATCCTCAATCACCAAAATCGAGCGATTTGAAGTGGAGAGTAACGATCTTCTCAGGTCGCTATTGCTGCAGATATCTGTGAGATCTAAATCGTAGATATCAAACTTGAGGTAATTAGCCATGGCGGCGACTAAGCTCGATTTCCCCGTACCAGGTGGACCGTACAACAAGTAGCCTCTCTTCCAAGCCTTTCCAACCTTGCGATAAAATTCCTTCCGCTTCAAGAAACGATCCAAATCATCGATTATCATCTTCTTCAAATCAGGATCCATCGCCAGAGTATCGAACGTCGCCGGATGCTCCAGACCGATGGATCCCCAATTCCCTCGACATCTCTCATCACCAAAATCGTCACTGTACGATAAATTTTGACTACAGAGTTTGGAAACATTCTCCATTTCTGTAATCTCCTTGGCTCTCTGTAAGATGTAAGGCAAATAGAAATCCACGACTTTATCCATGAATTTCTTATCGAAAACAAGCTCGTAATGGCGTTTCTCCTTGACAGACTCATTACCTTCCTTCTTTTTCTCGGCGACGAAGCGCCATTTGAGATGAATGTCTTCGAATTGATCTACAATTTCTTGATCCTTTTCCATGGAGAGGGAAACTCTCTGCTGCCTGGGAGTTTTGGAGACCTTGAGACGGTCCATTGAGGGGCTGATTTTGGTACGGAGGTAGATCTCGGCAGCTTCGAATACCTGGTTTTTGTTGTAGTTCGTCTTTTTCTCGATGACAAGGGTGGTCTGAGGGGAGGATTTCGGGGGGAAAAAGTAGGTGAAAATGGAGGAGATGAAGGAGATGAGTTGGGGAGGAAGAAGGTCGTTGGTTATGGAACGGATCATCATCATGGAAGTGGCGAAGGAGGCATACGCCGCGAACAGGGAAGATGCGGACGGAGGCATGTCCTTGAAACTGAACATGGGTAGGGCTAATTAAGCGTCGGAGTCCCGTAGGGTGGCCGAGGGATGCCGATGAACGCCACAATTTATAGCTTGTGCACCAAGACAGCAAGCCACTTATTACTGAAACATGCTCATGTTGGTTTATTATTTCTCAAATCAATTTCTAATTTTGTTGGTTTTAATGTCACTTATTACTAAAACATGCTCTTCTTTGTTATTAATCCTCAAATCAATGTCTAACTTTTATTGGACCTAAAATTTAAAGATTTTGTTTATCAAAGAAAATAATAAAAATAACTAAACTAGTAAAATCTAAAGAAAAAAAAAAGAATTATATTTTAAACATATTAAGTAATTCTATTTGGGTAAATTATTGAAGAAAATTGGTACAATCAATCAGATTGATAATTTAATAAATGACCAAAATTCCTTGTTGGGTCAAAAATAATTAAAACTAATCTTATACCCTTATTCTCTATACCAACTTTATAAAAATACTTTATTTAAAAAATAATCTTAATTTTTGTTGATTTTTTAAAAGATTCATTAATTCGTAAATTAATCATAAATATTTTTTTAAAACTTTTATTTTTTACCTTTTTATCTAGGTTGTTATTAACTTTTTTTCATTCACATATCAACTATATTGTTCAATTTTTTTAAATAAAAATTTAAGAGTATTTTTAAGTCAATAATTTCTTCAAAACTTCTATCATATTTTGTAATTTTTCTTTTAAGTTTAAGAGTATTTTGTTGACAAAAATCTAAGGTCGATATTTTTATTAATTTCCAAATCCTGAAAATAAGAATACTAGCAAATATCAATAGTCGATAAATGTAAAAATTCATTGAAAATGGCATAAATTTTTTATCGTTTCTTCGTGAAAAAGCAACGCGTATTGAGAGCATAAATGTCGGATGGCTATTTAACTCGTGGATTTAAAATTTTCGTGACGGAATATCGATTCTAGCATGTTTGTGTAGGAAAAAAAATTCGAACACTTTAAATATATGAAATAGAAAATGAAGCGAATCCGAATATAAGGATTAAGCAATGATTTTCTTCCACGAAGTTGTCTTTTTCTTTTTCTTTTTCTTTTTTTAACTAAGAAAGAACCATAAAATGAAATATGTCACGTCGAAAATGTGCATTTTTGGATTATCTTCTTAAAACCATTCTTAGCTGTCACTGTCACTCATCTTCTTCTGCAAATCCTGTGTCTGTAAATAATAAAACAAACGAAAACAGGCAATTCCCCAAATCACTCAACTCAGCCCCACCGAGTCAACTCGGCCTCCGCCGCCGAACCAACCCTTCCACAGTAAACAGGGCTTTCCTCTGTTTCCGTCAATGGCTAATGCAATCCCCTTTCACATCAATACACGCCCACGCCCACGCCCACGCCCACGCCCGCGCCCAATTCTTAACCTCAGACCCCTTTTGTGTCTCTTTCTTTTGGGTTCTTCTTCTTCTTCTTCTTCCTCTTCCTCTTCCTCTTCCTCTTCCTCTCCATTCTTCTCACTCGCCGCCGTCTCCTCCTCCTTCTTCTTCCTCTGTTCTTCCCTCTTACATTTCAGAAACTCAACAAGGCTTTGAAGAACAACATCGGCGTCGTCATTCTTCATCAGCGCCTCCGCAATCTCCGCCGGAGACACTTCCATTTCTCCGATTAGCTCTTCAATTTCTCTGCACAAATCATGCTTATCCGCTTCCTCGCCGAGGTAATTCGACACCAACACCCTGAACCCATGAGGAGTACAATACGACATGTTTATATGAACATCCATTCGACCTGGTCGAAGCAGAGCTGGATCCAATCGTTCCTTATGATTCGTCGTGAAGATAATGATTCTTTCATCCCCACAACTCGACCATAATCCATCAATGAAATTCAACATCCCCGATAAAGTAAACTGCAAATCAAAATCAAAATCAAAATCAAAATCAAAATCAAAAACCCATTTCAATTCTCCATTCAAATCCCAATTACAAAAAGATACAAACCTTCCCGTTGGATTGATCATAATGTTCTTCGTTCTCCCGATTCTGTATTTCCACGCTACAATCGATATCCTCAATCACCACAATCGACCGATTCGTGGTGGTTAACAAAACCCTTCTCAGTTCACCATTGCTGTAAATGTAAGAGAGGTCCAAATCGTAGATATCAAACTTGAGGTAATTAGCCATGGCGGCAATTAAGCTCGATTTCCCTGTACCAGGAGGACCATACAACAAATAGCCTCTCTTCCAAGCCTTCCCCACTTTTTTGTAAAACTCCCGGCGATTAACGAACCGATCCAAATCATCGATAATGGATTGTTTCAAGTCAGGATCCATGGCGAGCGTCTCAAACGTGGAGGGATGGTCTAGATTAATAGACCCCCAATTCCCGCTCCCGCCGTCCTCATCATACTGACATTCCTGGCTAAAGATCTTAACAACTTTATCCTCTTCTTTAATCTCCTTAGCCCTTTTCAACACATAAGGCAAATAGGACTCCACGACTCTGTCCCTTAATTTCTTGGGAAACACGAGCTCAAAATGGCGCTTCTCTTTGTTTCCCCCACCATTTTGTTCATCATGGGAACAAACAAATCGCCATTGGAGCCGAATGTTGTCGAAGTGGTCGACGATTTCTTGACCCTTATCGATGGAGAGCGTGATTTTCTTCTGGCGAGGGGTTTTGTGGGCCTTGAGAGTGTCGGTGGAAGGGCTGATTTTCGTACGGAGATAAACCTCCGCCGCTTGGAAGATCTGGTTAGGGCTAAACCCACAATTCTCCTCGATTATAATCTTGACCTGAAACGAAACAGAGCCGAAGAAATAGAAGAAAATTGAATGGAAGAAGGAGATAATCTTGGGTGGGAGTAGCTCGCTGGTTATAGAACGAACAAGCATCATAGTGGTGGCGAATGAGGCGTAGGCGGAGAAGACGGCGGAGGCCGATTGGGGGACGGCCATTTCCTTGAAATTCAACATGATACTAGACGGCGGAGCGAGGCGGAGAAGGGATGAGGAATAGGGTAATCGGCAGCGGAGGTATTTATAAACGAGAGTTGGCTTAGTATTCCTTGGCGATCAAGAATGGTTGCAATTTACCTTAGGGTTTAAGCAATTAGTATGACGTTGAAACCACGCCCTTCACACGTCTATCTAAAAAATACCTTTGACTATAAATAATTTATTATCCCTAAATTTAAATTTACATTAATATTTCATCCAAAACCCCAATATTACACTAAATTACGACATAAATGGGTAATTCTCCATTAGCTGTTTAGGATGAAACGATAGCCCTGTTCGTTTATATGTTCTATTTTCGTATAGATTTATACGTTTCTTAATTTGTCGGGATCGATAGTGGTTCGGCTAATCATTTATTCATGTCGGTTTATACGTTACAATTGAAGTTAATATGGTTCGGTTAATCATTTCTGTAACGACTAACCTTGTCGTGATCGTGATCGAAACTAGTTCGGCTAATTATTATTTAGATAATGTAATTAATTTAATAAAAATTGATACAATAGAATTAAATTGTTTATATTAATAAATAACTAAAACAAAATAAAAATAATAGAGTTATAAAAGGGAAATGGGAAAAGAAAAAGTTGTTAAAACTGCCTTGATTTTTTATGAAACAAATTTTGTCTTTTTGTGGGGATTGAAAAAGATTCCTTACCATTTAAAAGTATCCCCTCACGTTTACTGCGCGGTAATTTTTTATGAAACAAATTTTGTCCTTTTTTATTTCATCCAAAATTCCTGCCTTTTACAACCATTAAAAACCGCTACCTTTTTATTTTTCCAACAAAAAGCACTATTTCCCTATTTTTTATTATTTTTTTATTTTATATTTACCAACTATATTTAAAATAGGTTAAATTTGGTATACAAGGTAAAAAATATCATTTTATTTTACTTTTTATATTTTTAAATATCTATTTTTAACTATAGTAAATATAATTAGTCAAATGTGTCAGTTTAATAGTTTATTGTATTCACATTTAATTAAAATTTTAAAATAATAACGAAATTAAATTCATATTAGTTAACTAAACCTTTGTTTTATTATGATTAAATTAAAATTTATTATCGATTTTAATGTATTTTTTTAAATACAAATATTTCTTTTTAAAATAATGCATTAAAGTTATTTTTTATAAAATGTTTTTCTATTTTATGTAATTTAATGGTGGGAACAATGGATAAAATCTCATAAATAATTTTAGAATTTTATGAAAACTATTAATAAAAATAAGTTTATTGTTAATTTAGGATGAAAATTATTAATATTTGTTTTTAAAATATTTTTAAATATTATTTTTAGTGTTGTTAATACATATTTAAAAATAACTTTTTAATAACATTATAAAATAAATTAAAAAGTTTGAAAATGATCCATGTTTGGTAGGCAGTTTTTATTATTTTTCTTGGGAAAGAGGAATAAAAAAGAAAAAAAAATGTAATTTTTATAATAAATAAAAATAAGTTTATATAATTTTAATAATAGTTACTATTAAATATTTAACATTAAAATTTTATATAATTCTATATAATTTATTTCTTCAAGAATTATTAAAATGTATTACAAATTAAATTTAAAACTTTTAATATAATAATAAAAATCAAATTAAATTTAATTAATACAAATATTTTAAAATCTAATTTTATAGCAAATCACAATTAATTATCTAATATTAATAATGTTGTTTAAACAACTCTATTTATATAAAATTTGAACCTTATTTTCTATAATTTAACTTTTAAATATTATTGACACGTAAATTATTATAAATTTTTTTTATGACATTATATTGTTATAAGTTTTCGAAATGATTTTTTATTGGCTAAACAATAATTATTCATTGACAAAAAATATAAACATAAAATAAATAAGTAATTAAACTTTCACGTTTATTTAAATTTGTCTTATAATGAGTTATTCGATAATTTTAATTCGTTCATCGATTTATTTATAAACAATATAAAAAAAATATTATTAAATTGAAATAAATGGAAAGAAGATTAAATCATGACTATATTTTGGATTTGAATATTTTAGAAGTATTATTAAATTAAATGGATAGCTTGATTAAAATAAATCATTTTTAAATCGAAATGATTTGATTTTATAATAGAAATAATGAAATATAATTTTAAAAAAGACTGACAAATTAAATATTAATTTAAATAATATAAAATATTAAATTAAGACATTAATGAGTGGGACAGTGGACTTGATCACCAAGTTACGACTTTGGGTCGCCGACTGGATTGACTGGATCAAGTCTCCTTCTTTAACCACGTCATTTTTTATTTATAAAAAAAAACTAATTTTAATTTTAACTTTTAAATTCCTATTTCTGGTCGGATTACCTTGTTGATCGAATATCTCAAAGTAAGAACACTTGTTTAAGATTCGAATCACTTTACAAGCAAGATCGATCATGTCTAGCTTAAATGATACTGATCAAATATCTCAAAGCAAGAACACTTGTTTGAGATTCAAATCACTCCCCAAGCAAGAGATCATGTTAATACTTGTTTATCAAATATCTCAAGGCAATAACACTTGTTTCAGACTTCAATCACTCCACAAGCAAGCGAGATCGATTGTTTCTAGCGTGAATGATTCTACATGCAACCTAAAGTACATAAAATTTTAAAGAAGCTTAAAAAAACACAAATGGTTTGGTTACTACATTTTTCAAATATATCTTACAAAAAAAAAAAAACATTATATAGTCTCAAAAAGAAACAATTGATCTTACCTTCATACTACCATAATTAGCAACTATTATACTGTAATTAGTCCCCGTGTAAAATGTAACTTAAAAATAAATAAAATAAATAAAATAATAAAATATAATAACTCTAAATTACTCTCTCGTGTAATAGACTCCAAATTTATAAGTGAGATTCATTATTGTTGAAGGGTCATAAATTGAAATATCTTTTGATAATTTTAAAACATTTTATTGGAGGCTATTAGTTCGTATTATAAATAAATAAATAAATAAAAATACATTAGAATTATTTTGTTTTGTAGTGAGGGGTAAATTAGTAAAAATGCTCTTATCGTCGTCGTTACGCCGGTGAGGGATCAGAAGAAAGAGTGGTAGTCTGTGATAATGGAGAGACGGTGGCATTTTCTTCTCCTTTCTTTTTCGCTTTTTCTACGGCTTCCAGTTGGGGTTGACGGATTTCAGCCTCGGATTCTTCATTTTCCCTCTTTTTCGCTTCAAGAAATTCAATCAATTCCGTCAATGCTCTGTCACCGTCGTCGTTCTTCAGCAGCTGCTCCGCCACCTCCGCCGGAGTCACTTTGGTACTCGAAATCCGTTCCTCAATTTCCCCAAACAATTTATGGTTCTCAATTCCAAGATAATTGGAAGCCAAAACCCTAAATCCACAAGGGCTGCAATACGACATATGAACATGAACATCCATTCTTCCCGGCCGGAGTAACGCCGGATCCAGCTTCTCTTTATGGTTCGTCGTGAATATTATAATCCTCTCATCGCCACAGCTCGACCACAACCCGTCAATGAAATTCAACAAACCCGACAACGTCACCTGTTTTCTTCTCGGCGGCGACGATGTTTCATCATCTTCTTCCGTTTCCGACATCCGATCGTGAAACTGAATCGAACAATCAATATCCTCCACCACTAAAATCGAACGATTCGAAATACCCATAAGTAATTTCTTAAGACCTGAATTGGATTCCAGCGCCGTTAATTCCAAATCATAAACATCGAATTTCAGGTAATTCGCCATTGATGCGATTAAGCTCGATTTCCCTGTTCCCGGTGGTCCGTACAGCAAATACCCTCTCTTCCAAGCTTTACCCACCTTTCTGTAAAACTCCTTCCTCTTCACAAACCGTTCAAGGTCGTTCAGAATGAAATCCTTGATCTCAGAGTCCATTGCGAGCTTCTCGAACGTGGCAGGGTGATCGAGATTCGTCGGAATCCACATCTCCGATATGCTGCCGTATTCGACATTCGGGTAGTCGGCGGCGAAGATCTTGAGGGTTTTGGATTGCTGCTTCAATTCTTTGGCCTGGAGGAGAATATGGGGGAGATACGATTTGAGGACCATTTCTTTGTGTTTATAGTGAAAACAGAGCTGGAAGGATCGGTCGATGGTGGTGTAGGAGGAACGAGGGTTGTCGAACTCGCGCCGCCGGTTTTCTTGGCAGAGGAAGAACCAGTTGAATTGAACGCCGTTGAAGGTGTCGATTACTTCCTGGTGGCTTTCCATGGCGGTGGTGATGTTGTCTTCCTTCTCGAGCTTTGTGACTTTGAGTATTTTAGTTGAGGGAGGGATTTTGGTGGCTAAATAGATATGGGCAGCTTCGTAGATTTGGTTGGGGCTGAAACCGTCCATTTCGCCGATGACCATGGTGAGTTGGGAGGAGAATCGGCCGAAGATGCTTCGAGCTCTGTCGTATATATATTCACGGAGATCGGAAGGGAATAAGTCGTCGGCGACGGAGCGAGCAAGGACGATGGTGGCGGCAAAGGAAGCGACGGTGGTGAGAATGGCCTTGGCATTTGCGAGGTTAGATACGGCGGTGGAGCCGTCGGAGGCCATGGCTGGGAAATGGAAACAGGGGAAGTTGTGAGGAAGAGAGCTGAAATGGAGTTTGTTTAAATAAGGAAGAAGGTGAAGGCTCTGGTTTTGGTCGTCCCGTCGCCGACCGGATTGACCAAACGACGTCGGAAAAGACTCGGCACTTTCTTCTTTTTTCCGTATCTTCCACGTTTCAACTCAAAATATTATTTTGATAATTTTAAATTAAATTATATAATATTTTTTCTAAATGGTTATAATTTGATAGTATCAAATGGTCATAAGCTTTTAAAATATTAAGTAGTTCTTTTTATATGTACATTTTTTTTATTGAATAAAGATGGTATATATTATTAAATTGTTGTTTTATTAAAACTTTTTGACTCTCGGGTCAAGTTGTTTTAGGTTAAATTTATTAGTATCCGAGAATTGATTTTGATATTAATTGACTACAGAATATAATCGTACCCATTAATTTAGATTACGGAATATAATCCCTTTTTCTAGATTTATATTTACTTCCCGTTAGAAATTTAGTTCCTATAATTTTAAAAATTAATGTTTATAAATTATTTATAGCTTTTTTATTAAATTTAGGGAGTATTGATGAGATTTTATCAGAATAAGACTATAAATTTTAAAATGCATTTTCTCGGGGTTGGATTGGTAGGTACTTAAAAAGGGGCAAATTAGGCATGCACGTGTTGATGATGGAACATGGGTTATGGATGTCATTTGCCAGTCATGGTTCAGAATTGGGCCGTTTAAGCCCATTACTTATATATGGGCCAGAAGGCAGAAGCCCATTTGAGAAATTTTCACAATGGGATGGGAATCCAAACGAGCGATAAGGTCTGGGAGAGCACACCTCATGTTTGGTGTTCCAACTTGTATGGCTATCAAATCACACACTCGGGCTGGGGCTAGTTTTGGAATCAAATCTCCACTTAAATGCTCATTCTATAATGGAGAGTTTCCTATGTGTTCCCCATGAGAACACAGAAGGGTTAGGCGTCTTCTAGCTCATCCTTTCCCCATGAATTCTCTGTCTAAGTTTGTCAAAGAATTCGACGACATTGACCCAACATGCATTCATTACGACCCATATCTGTACGAAGGACTCCATGCAATTCAACTCTTCAGATTTGACGCGTCTGTCTACAATCAATCACTGTTTCTGGTTTGTTTTTGTTTTTGTTTTCTTTTTTTTTTCCTCAGGCAGAAATCCTATTTTGAAAATATATCAAGAACAATAAATAAAACAANGAAATAATGAAATATAATTTTAAAAAAGACTGACAAATTAAATATTAATTTAAATAATATAAAATATTAAATTAAGACATTAATGAGTGGGACAGTGGACTTGATCACCAAGTTACGACTTTGGGTCGCCGACTGGATTGACTGGATCAAGTCTCCTTCTTTAACCACGTCATTTTTTATTTATAAAAAAAAACTAATTTTAATTTTAACTTTTAAATTCCTATTTCTGGTCGGATTACCTTGTTGATCGAATATCTCAAAGTAAGAACACTTGTTTAAGATTCGAATCACTTTACAAGCAAGATCGATCATGTCTAGCTTAAATGATACTGATCAAATATCTCAAAGCAAGAACACTTGTTTGAGATTCAAATCACTCCCCAAGCAAGAGATCATGTTAATACTTGTTTATCAAATATCTCAAGGCAATAACACTTGTTTCAGACTTCAATCACTCCACAAGCAAGCGAGATCGATTGTTTCTAGCGTGAATGATTCTACATGCAACCTAAAGTACATAAAATTTTAAAGAAGCTTAAAAAAACACAAATGGTTTGGTTACTACATTTTTCAAATATATCTTACAAAAAAAAAAAAACATTATATAGTCTCAAAAAGAAACAATTGATCTTACCTTCATACTACCATAATTAGCAACTATTATACTGTAATTAGTCCCCGTGTAAAATGTAACTTAAAAATAAATAAAATAAATAAAATAATAAAATATAATAACTCTAAATTACTCTCTCGTGTAATAGACTCCAAATTTATAAGTGAGATTCATTATTGTTGAAGGGTCATAAATTGAAATATCTTTTGATAATTTTAAAACATTTTATTGGAGGCTATTAGTTCGTATTATAAATAAATAAATAAATAAAAATACATTAGAATTATTTTGTTTTGTAGTGAGGGGTAAATTAGTAAAAATGCTCTTATCGTCGTCGTTACGCCGGTGAGGGATCAGAAGAAAGAGTGGTAGTCTGTGATAATGGAGAGACGGTGGCATTTTCTTCTCCTTTCTTTTTCGCTTTTTCTACGGCTTCCAGTTGGGGTTGACGGATTTCAGCCTCGGATTCTTCATTTTCCCTCTTTTTCGCTTCAAGAAATTCAATCAATTCCGTCAATGCTCTGTCACCGTCGTCGTTCTTCAGCAGCTGCTCCGCCACCTCCGCCGGAGTCACTTTGGTACTCGAAATCCGTTCCTCAATTTCCCCAAACAATTTATGGTTCTCAATTCCAAGATAATTGGAAGCCAAAACCCTAAATCCACAAGGGCTGCAATACGACATATGAACATGAACATCCATTCTTCCCGGCCGGAGTAACGCCGGATCCAGCTTCTCTTTATGGTTCGTCGTGAATATTATAATCCTCTCATCGCCACAGCTCGACCACAACCCGTCAATGAAATTCAACAAACCCGACAACGTCACCTGTTTTCTTCTCGGCGGCGACGATGTTTCATCATCTTCTTCCGTTTCCGACATCCGATCGTGAAACTGAATCGAACAATCAATATCCTCCACCACTAAAATCGAACGATTCGAAATACCCATAAGTAATTTCTTAAGACCTGAATTGGATTCCAGCGCCGTTAATTCCAAATCATAAACATCGAATTTCAGGTAATTCGCCATTGATGCGATTAAGCTCGATTTCCCTGTTCCCGGTGGTCCGTACAGCAAATACCCTCTCTTCCAAGCTTTACCCACCTTTCTGTAAAACTCCTTCCTCTTCACAAACCGTTCAAGGTCGTTCAGAATGAAATCCTTGATCTCAGAGTCCATTGCGAGCTTCTCGAACGTGGCAGGGTGATCGAGATTCGTCGGAATCCACATCTCCGATATGCTGCCGTATTCGACATTCGGGTAGTCGGCGGCGAAGATCTTGAGGGTTTTGGATTGCTGCTTCAATTCTTTGGCCTGGAGGAGAATATGGGGGAGATACGATTTGAGGACCATTTCTTTGTGTTTATAGTGAAAACAGAGCTGGAAGGATCGGTCGATGGTGGTGTAGGAGGAACGAGGGTTGTCGAACTCGCGCCGCCGGTTTTCTTGGCAGAGGAAGAACCAGTTGAATTGAACGCCGTTGAAGGTGTCGATTACTTCCTGGTGGCTTTCCATGGCGGTGGTGATGTTGTCTTCCTTCTCGAGCTTTGTGACTTTGAGTATTTTAGTTGAGGGAGGGATTTTGGTGGCTAAATAGATATGGGCAGCTTCGTAGATTTGGTTGGGGCTGAAACCGTCCATTTCGCCGATGACCATGGTGAGTTGGGAGGAGAATCGGCCGAAGATGCTTCGAGCTCTGTCGTATATATATTCACGGAGATCGGAAGGGAATAAGTCGTCGGCGACGGAGCGAGCAAGGACGATGGTGGCGGCAAAGGAAGCGACGGTGGTGAGAATGGCCTTGGCATTTGCGAGGTTAGATACGGCGGTGGAGCCGTCGGAGGCCATGGCTGGGAAATGGAAACAGGGGAAGTTGTGAGGAAGAGAGCTGAAATGGAGTTTGTTTAAATAAGGAAGAAGGTGAAGGCTCTGGTTTTGGTCGTCCCGTCGCCGACCGGATTGACCAAACGACGTCGGAAAAGACTCGGCACTTTCTTCTTTTTTCCGTATCTTCCACGTTTCAACTCAAAATATTATTTTGATAATTTTAAATTAAATTATATAATATTTTTTCTAAATGGTTATAATTTGATAGTATCAAATGGTCATAAGCTTTTAAAATATTAAGTAGTTCTTTTTATATGTACATTTTTTTTATTGAATAAAGATGGTATATATTATTAAATTGTTGTTTTATTAAAACTTTTTGACTCTCGGGTCAAGTTGTTTTAGGTTAAATTTATTAGTATCCGAGAATTGATTTTGATATTAATTGACTACAGAATATAATCGTACCCATTAATTTAGATTACGGAATATAATCCCTTTTTCTAGATTTATATTTACTTCCCGTTAGAAATTTAGTTCCTATAATTTTAAAAATTAATGTTTATAAATTATTTATAGCTTTTTTATTAAATTTAGGGAGTATTGATGAGATTTTATCAGAATAAGACTATAAATTTTAAAATGCATTTTCTCGGGGTTGGATTGGTAGGTACTTAAAAAGGGGCAAATTAGGCATGCACGTGTTGATGATGGAACATGGGTTATGGATGTCATTTGCCAGTCATGGTTCAGAATTGGGCCGTTTAAGCCCATTACTTATATATGGGCCAGAAGGCAGAAGCCCATTTGAGAAATTTTCACAATGGGATGGGAATCCAAACGAGCGATAAGGTCTGGGAGAGCACACCTCATGTTTGGTGTTCCAACTTGTATGGCTATCAAATCACACACTCGGGCTGGGGCTAGTTTTGGAATCAAATCTCCACTTAAATGCTCATTCTATAATGGAGAGTTTCCTATGTGTTCCCCATGAGAACACAGAAGGGTTAGGCGTCTTCTAGCTCATCCTTTCCCCATGAATTCTCTGTCTAAGTTTGTCAAAGAATTCGACGACATTGACCCAACATGCATTCATTACGACCCATATCTGTACGAAGGACTCCATGCAATTCAACTCTTCAGATTTGACGCGTCTGTCTACAATCAATCACTGTTTCTGGTTTGTTTTTGTTTTTGTTTTCTTTTTTTTTTCCTCAGGCAGAAATCCTATTTTGAAAATATATCAAGAACAATAAATAAAACAAGTGGTAAACATGTAACGTGACTACTCCTAAGTACTATCTTATTATGAATTAGTAGATTATTATGCGTAGTATCTCATTAGACAATCACTATGTCTATGTTCTTTTGTAAAGTTTGTATCCACTTAAAAACTTATAATCATAACTTTTTTTTTTTACTGTTAAAAAAAAAAAATTGAAGAAAAAAAGTTTTGGAGAATGATCTATAAAATAATTCTTCGGATACTAAGCATATATTGGGTCTGGACCCAGGAAATTCAAGTCATACAATTTCATACCTTTTGGTGTAGACCCAGGACCTGCCTAGGAAGGAACGTTGCCAAAATAACAATGTTGGTCTTCTTGCACAGAATGACTGAGGGTACAAGATGTGCAACGACATGGGTCTACATCTTTCTCCGTCTTGAGTTAGAGTCAGATTATGTAACGGCCCAGATCCACCCTCTTTGGGCCTTCTCTTTCGAGCTTCTCCTCAAAGCTTTAAAATGCGTCTGGGGGAAGGTTTCCACACCCTTATAAATGGTGGTTCGTTCTCCTCCCCAACCAATGTGGGACATCACAGATGAAGATGTGCAACGGCAAGGGACGGTTAGCACCTCAAAGAAACAATATCTTTTATATCCTGAAAGACAGAAATAATGTGCAATTGAACAGAGCGGGTTTTCCAGCAGGCCAAGTTTGAATCTGCGATATCTAGATTAGTGCTAGATATATTATACATGTCGAATATCGAGCTCGTCAAGGACTGCGCTTCGAATCTCATCTCATTGAAATCGATTTGTACTCTTGGATAGTGCTAGTTATTGCTTGTTCGACTGGTAGCCTCTCCATGCTCGATGCACCATAAAATCCATGAACTCCATTGGTTCTCTTCAGAATGAAAGCTGCTTCAGTAGGGCCCGATATAGGACCTGACAGTACCATTAGATAATTTTAAAATTGAAGTGATTGTACATCTTTGCATTCTCAGAATGAATACAATCAGTATAAATATAGGAATTAACAGGAGAAAAATATTAGCCAACTATTGGCATCACTGTACCCCTGACTTCTTGAAATTAACTACGCCAAAGATGCCATAGTATTCTGCATGTATTTACCAAGTTGTCTAACACTCTGCATTTATTACCAAATGATACGAACTCTTAATACTCGGTATTGTGATCTTCTACACTGCCCTATTGTTGGTTGCTTACGTTAGGATGAGACTGAGACTCTGGCAGACTTTATGTTAGGAATTAGGATATCTGAAGATTGCCTTTCAATGGGAAATGAAAGGAGTGCAGATCAAAACACATTCAATCTTATCAATCTCAACATAATTAGTCCAAGATTTTGATTATGAGTTAAATCTTTATGTCACAATTATTAGCAGTCCAATCAGTACTAGCAACTCAATCGTACGGTTATACCTTGGGCAATAGATCTGAGGTCTAAACTCAATAGGGTTTTCTCCAAAGATGCGACAGCCTGTCTATGCAAGACTTCTATCTACAATTGATTCAAGCCAATCACCATCAGTGTATCCTTCAATTGTTAGACGACAATTCTTGTAAACAGAAGTCCTTTGCTTCAAGATTTCTTCAAACATTAACCATCTCAGTATCTTAGTTATTGCTTGTAGATGTATTTTATGCATGAATGACCAAATTTACAGAAAATGCAGTATTTAGTCTAGTGTGGATCAAATAAATGAGTAATTACAAGTGGTAATCCCATTTACACTTCTTGATCTATATTTTTGGTTGGCCCTAAGTGTGCTTAGGGCAGTAACATTTTAGTCTAGAGGGCATAAGGTTTATTAGGTATGCTATCATTTGGACTGCATTGCCCCATAAGGTTTTTTGTATAGTTGTTCAAATATTAAAATAACGTGCAAGTTCAAGAAGAATATGCTCTGCCACCCTATTTTGTTGGGGGGAAACTCTAGACCAATCTATGGTGATTGAACAACTCAAATTCACATGGAAATTTAAAGCTTTTATCAGGAATGGATTGCGGAACCATTGGCTTGAAATAAGAAATGTTAGGCTGCTCGTTTCCTCTCCAACAATACTGCTACGGTTAATCACACATGGTTTCTCTGATTTTCTACTATTTCTCTTATCTAAGATATATATGATATTCCATTTATCATTTTAGCACTACCAATCCTCCCCCAAGGTGTGGTCCTGAAAGGCTCAAATTCTAACAAAGGAGAGAGCTTTCTGCATTTATTACCAAACTGTGGTAATATTTGCATATATTACCACATAATCTAAGTATATAGTATGTTCTCCAAGTGTTGAGTATTGGTGCATGGAGCGGGATTATGGACCGTTCATACATTTCTGTGCAGTAAAGTAGTTAGCTAAATTCAAATCTATCAGTCTCTCCATTTTGATTCTTTTTGTAGTTTTGTAAAAAAAAAATCAGCTAATTGGTGGGCCTCTTTACATTCCAAATTCTTTTGTAACTGCAACTTCTCGATTATTATTAGTCATTAGAAGTCGATTATCATGTAGTTTGTTTTGGGAGGGAGTTATATCTACCCTGCTCCTAGGATGTTTCTCTTTTGCTGTTCTGAATATACTCTCTCTGTTTCCTATTAAAAAAAAAAAAAATCAAATCAATCAGCAATGAAGTTTGTAGATAATACCTCCATGACAGAGAACTAAGACATTAGGATTGATCCTGTGAGCAGCATCTGCTATAGCCTGTACACGGAGTACACTTTCCTCCAGTGATAGAGCAGTTTTGGCTCCAATAGATCCAGAGGTAGTGAGCCCCATGTGGGCAACTATGATGTCTGCGCCGGCTTTTGCCATTTCCGTGGCTTCATCTTGGTTAAAAGCGTATGGGGTTGTCAAGAGACCCATTTTATGTGCCATCTCAATCATCTTGACCTCCAATCTGATAAAAAAGTCCAAATATGTAATAATAAAAGTTATAAGATGATATTGAAGAAATATTTGGGAATAATATTAGGTTCCATAACCGACAGCCTACCCATATCCCATGCCTGTTTCTTCTAGGTTTTGTCTGAAGTTACCATCAAACAATCCAACAGTAGGAAAGTTCTGCACTCCAGAGAATCCAATTGACTCCACCTGCTTTAGAAAGTAATCCATTCGACGAAATGGATCAGAAGCACATACTCCAGCAAGCACGGGAACTGTCTTCACCACCTATACACATTTATAAGATACAACTTTTATTACCAATTATTGTATTAAACATATACTCATAAAATAAGAACGCAAAACTATGAAAAACTGTAAAATATTATATGACATCTAATTATGAAAAAATGAAGGGTATATTCAGAATATATCTCTGTTTTTTTGGGTCCTAAAGTATATTGAGTTAAATGTTTTGGGTCCTAAAGTACACTTCAGTGTAGTATTACTCACTCAGGTTATTGGGAGAGTCCCAAATAATCTACTGATATACCTAATGTTCCACGTTCAAGATATCCAGTTCAACAGGATATATCATGATGCTTGATTAAAGAAATCATGTATTAAGTCATTTTCGGCTTCAAAGCTATTCCGACTTTATCAATAAACTGATTTCACTTCTACACATAAAAACATTACACCAATATTCATACATATGAGAATTTAGTTATACAATTTATTTTTTAATATTTAAGTAATGATTGCAAAGGGTTGATCCAAAATCTGATCAATTCCTTGAATTAATTTTGTGAATCAGCAGGTACATAGAACTTACAGGCAATACTTCATTGGCCATTTCAAGCACTATGGCATTAGCATCGGCAAAAGGCAGCAAACCTGCTAAAGAACCCCTCCCAGCCATGCGAAAGCGCCCTGAGTTGTACACTACTATCAGATCAACACCACCAGCTTCTTCAAACTTGGCAGATATGCCTGTCCCAGCACCGGCCCCTATTATGGGCACTCCTTTAACAATTTGAGCTTTCAGGTTCTCCAATATATTACGTGTTCTTCGCGAAGTTTCTGTTTAACAATTGCACGTTTCGTGTCCACATTGACATAAATCAGATTAAGCACCTTGAAATGCTAAATGCTGAAATTGAGTGTGCTTTCTAACAGTAAAAGGTCAAGCGAATGACATCGGTAATAACCTGGTCTTTTCTCTGGGAAGTCACTAGGACTGTAGCCAATGTTTCGACCAGCAGATAAATTGGACTCAGAAAAGGAGGTTTTTTTAAGGTCTTGACTAGTTTCGGCCAAAACCATTTTTGGGCCACATGAGTCCGTATTTTTTGAGGTAATTTCCAAGAATGAGTTAACCAATACCTCAGCAAATTCAGGATCATTAATATGATAAGGATACACATTCACCTGCATCATAAAGAGCCTTAAATTTACTGTAGGGGGTAATCAACAGAGACGGGAACTTGATTATATTAACTTTATGAGTACCTTCCTATCATTATTTGATTGAATAAGCTTCTGTAATTCATTAATAAGAGTAGCAGTAGCCTTAGGATCATAAAATGGCTTCCCTGGTGCATCCAGAGCAGATATGCCCTTCTGTGGCAGGCATACACGAACCTTTCCTGATGAATTGTTCATCTTATCAGCTATAAACTTCGCAATTTTTTTGTTCTCATCCACTGTAGTTCGCATCAGAGTAACCTGAAAAATGAGCACTTTCCTTGTTGAATATGGATGAAGAAAAACAGAAAGAACATGAAAGAAACTAGTTCCAGCGAGCATGGAAACAGCCATAAAAACTTTTACAAGTCTGGTTATAAGATTAGCGGATGTTGATTTACTGTCTTGAACAACAAGGAGAAAAATACTTAATTTTACATATTATAATGTTAAAAGTCAATTAAAGAAACTGCCAAAAAGAAAAAAGAAAAAAAAAAAAAAAAGCAAAACAGAGCCAGATAGCAGAATCACCTGTTTATTATGTTCATATATATTCCTTCCATGAAAATTAGAAGGTATTGTATCTATGGATCCAAAGTTCACCATATCGAGTGCTCCTACACTTAGAACTAATGGGATTTTCTTTTCTATGATGGCATCAAAGCGGGAGCTGTCACAAGCCATAACACCTCCCATTAAATAGTCTGCGACCTCTGTTGTTGTGATGTCCAAGACTCCCTACGCAAGAAATGGTCAACAATAAAAATAAAGAAAGAAGGAAAATTGTTCGTGATCAAAGTATCTCCAACTAAGGGGGAAAAAACAGGAGGCAAGGGGGGGTTTGTAAAACATCAAATGTAATCTGAGAAGGGACTACGGACTGTCATGGTTTTCTACATTCAATGATAACAATACTGAAATCCATGCCTTAATAGATTAAGAGAAATACAAGTAAACATTATTAGGTTTGAAATGATTAATAAACAACAAGATTGCTCATGATAGAACAATTCTGAGCAATGTAAGGCCAGCCTCATCCGCTATAAAATATATTTTAACAATGAGTTTTTCTAATTTTATAATGCATGTGAGTTATAACTTAATCAATAGCTTTCAGTCAGAGACAAGCCGATCTCTCTTGTATTCTAAACATGCAGTATGTTTCCTAGTTGACACAGATCATCTCACGCTGCTACTTCAAATAAATAATTTTCTTTGTAAAAGCACCTGGATAAATCCCTCTCTGACCAGAGATTCCATTGCCTTGCCCCCTATCCCAGTAGCATGAAAAACAAGGCTCTCGTAGCCTTCTTTAAGCAATCTTTCTTTGACAGCATTAACACAAGGAGTTGTAACCCCAAACATTGTTAAACCCACTGTTGGTTTTTCATTGAACTCAGGCGAATCATTAGACTTCTCAAGTCTTCCGATCACCATTCCAGCAAATGCAGCACTTGCATTCGAGAAAACGACCCTACTGACACTATTGATCCCGCACACATCCACTATAGAGGGGAAAAGTATCAGATCGGATGTCCCGATATAAGATTCTGTTTGACCACTAGCAATAGTCGAGACGATAAGCTTAGGTATTCCAATTTGAAGAGATTTTAACGCAGAGGATATGAGAGATGTTCCTCCACTGCCTCCAAGTCCTATAACTCCAGCAATAACTCCATCCTCCTGGACTTTACTAAGGAAACAGTCGAGTGCTTTACTCATTATAGAGATTGCTTTTCCTCGGTCATCGGGAAGATGATTTCTAGTGTGATCGTAGCAAGAGAGAACAAAATCCCTCGACACGAAGACGAAATCATCCAAACTCTCGATCACATTCTGCTGGCTGGTAGAAACATCAACAACCGTCACTTCAACCTGTCATTTCCATAACCAAGCACAATCAACACAAGCACAACGACAAGAATCGTAAATCAACAACAACAACAACTCTGCTCAGAGCTTTAGATAAACTGAGAATTACTACCTTCTCTCTTTTTGTTCTTTTTGTTCCCTTCTATTTCAGTTTATAGAATCACGATAAACGAGAATTTGGAGATCGAATACTCGTCGTTTACCTCCGATAGTTTAGTTAATCAAAGTTGAAATCACAATCTCAACCGAATTGACGAAATCAAAACAAAGCATATGAAAATTTTATCACGAAAATTTTCACAATACAAACACTGAAAACAATAATTCGAGCACTCTAACCTTATGAGGAGAACCTCTAGCGAAGAAATTGAGGTTGGATCGAACTGCATCGGAAACGAATCGGAGCTCCTCCAGCTTTGTATCAGCCGTAGCGATACAGAAAACTCGGAGAGTTTTGCTTTCACCCCGTGTCGCCATTGTTAAGCTTTCTGTTCTCAGAGCTCCCTAACTTCCGATTCAGGCAATGTTAGAAGTGAAAAGCAATTAACTGCAGAAAATAGTTAATATGGACAAAAATCAAGGATAAATATATTATTGATATGCTAAAAATATTACCTGAAATAAAAGTTGCTACTGTTATAAAATATTAGTAAATAATACAGTAAGGTTTTATCTCTAATAAATGTAATGTAATGTTTGATATACTTTTAAATATTATAATACACTTATTTTTTACCCTTAAATAATCTTGATTAATTTCAAATATATATTTAATTTTATGCTTTTTTATTAAAATTAAAATTATTTTTTTAAATACTTTATTTTCGTTTTGAAAACGAACTAAAATTTAAATATTGAGTTTGGTTTTTGGGTGATAGTGACAATTATAACATAGAAATTAAGAAAAAACCGGCCTAATTAAAAAAAATATATATATATTATGTATATTCAATATGGTTTAAACAATTTGTATTAAAAATGTGGTAAAATTAAAAGTATGAATATGTTTATGATTTTTAATTTTATATCAAATAAAATTTTTAATTTAATATTTAATAGATCTTCAAATTTTATTTATATATTTTGTGTCCAGAAATTCAAATTTTTTTCTTCCACTTCATCCGGAAATTTTATTGGTTAAGGAAGTACTTTTCATTTTAAATTTATTTATTTTTAAAATTTTATTATTAAAATATCGAAGTTAGCCCAAGTCAACTATGATCAACGGAAGGAAATGAATAACCAAAGTCAACTATGGTCAACGGGAATGAAAGGAATAACGTTGTCCACAAAGGATTGGCGGTCAAAAAAAATGAATCAGTCTAATTACCCATGTACATACAAGTCGCTATCAACATGTTAGGTTTATTAAACACATTAGACTAGATCAAAGTCTTTTAGATAATTTAAAAAAAAAAAAAAAAAAAAAACTAATATTATAGTCAAATATTTTAATTGATTAGTTCGTTCGTAAATTCATTTTATACCAACAATAAAAAATGACTCTCGTAATAATATTGACTATTTTGCGTATTTATATATTTTTTTCAACGGTTGACCTGCCGTATTGTACGATAATTCGTTAATATCTGCTACAAATATATATTCATAAATTATCATATTTTTATGAAACGTTCAATACACTAAATATTATAAAATAATTACAATTATTGTAATTTAAATTGACTTCAAATTCAAAAATAAATGTCAATTTAAACTATATAATAAATATCACAAGACCAAAAATGATATATCTTTTTTTTTTTTATTATTAACAAAATAAACTCAAAACATTACCAATCAAATGCAATTCAAAACTACAAAATTACAAATATACACTCAAATAATTCATAATTTAAAGGATAGAACAAGAAGGCTGGGTTTCATGAGGCACGACTATGTACGACGATCCATAAGGCGGGTAGGGAGGATATGCGCATATGCATGGTACCGGGTCGGGCTTCTTACCATCGGGTTTCTTCTCCTCCGGCTTCTTCTCGTCGGGTTTGGGCGGTGGTCCAATGCTCACCACCTCGACAACCTTGCCAGCGGAGGAAACCGCCTTCCTCGTAATTTTAACTATCTTGTACGGGTCCGCCTTCCCAATCACGCCGATCGTCCCTTTCGCTTCATCCGTCTCGACCTTATCCACATCTACACAAAAAAATAATTCACTCAGAATAAAACTCAATTATTCATGAAAATATATCAATTAATATCAAAGAAAAAGAGCTACCTTCGAGGCTAGTAACAGCTTTGAGGACTTTGGTCTTGCATTTTTGACAAGAAATGTCGAGTTTGAGGACGGTTTTGATCAACGCCATCAAAGAAAAACACAACCAAAGGGCTTTGGTTTGCTCGTCAAATTGTATTGAAATGAATGGCGTTGCCATGTTTTTATAGTCTTTTAAAGATGGTTATGATTTTATTAGTATTGTTTTGATGGAGATGGGAGGGTAGTTTAGTTGAGAAGATTCAACGGTCAGATGGAGTAGTTAAACTCCTTTGACTAATAAGATTAATCCGACGGTCGTTGGTAATCTGACTTTTTCCACTAAACTCACCGGGGGTTGTACCAATCGACGTGGATTTTGAATATTAGAGTTTTTTTTTTCTTTCAATAATTTATTCAAAAATAAATTCCAAAACTTTTAATTTATATGTATTTAAAATAAATAAATCAATGAATTAAGATATTTGGTATTTCATTTTCATTCTATTAAATAAATAAATAAAATATTTTTAGAAGAAATAAATAAATAAAGTTGATAGCTATCTTTCAACTAAATATTTGAATATTCATATTAATTTGTAAAATAGAGAAATTATAATGATGTTATTGGCTAGCTTTCAACGAAATTCGTTTGAAATTATGGAAGAAATTCAATAGTTTAATAATTATAAATGCTAAATAATTATTATTTTAATGCTTTTCTTCTATTTTCTTGTTGTATTATTCCAAATAATTATAATAAGTGATAAATAAAAACAATTTAATTAATTAAAAGTTATTATCACATAATTTAATCAATTATCTTATTAGCATTAACGAATTAATTAAAATATGAATTACTTTGTTGATTTTTGTGCTGTATTTGTGTTCAAATTTTTAAAATGCCCAATGACGTAACACCAAATATAATTAACCAATGACCAAGACATTCAAATATTTTCAAGGTTAGATTTTGAAATACCCGAAATACCCTTTGAAATTTCGAAATAAATATAACGTTTAGCGAGAACGTAATACTTGTGAAAAAGTCGTTTAAAACCCGTGTGGGCCATTAGGTCAATTGAAACAAGTTTTGGAGTTGTAGGTCCATTAACGAGTGCAAGAATAAAAAAATATGATAGAACAGAAAGACGTAACAATCAAAACCCACTACTATCATGGTGTTCGCTTTGTCGTCTTTTGGAGTTGATTTGTACTTGAGTCGGGTTGAAAGTTTAATAGGTCGATATCATCATTTATAGCTATGACTTATAGATATTCTAATCGTGGCCAGAAATCGGTGTAACCGAATAATGATTACAGTGAGAATTTCTCTAATAATTAATTATAATTTGATATTTAAAATTTCAAATTTGTCCTCGCAATTCAACATATTATTCAAATTACATATTGGCATTTTAAAAAACAAATAATTATAGTCTACATCAAATGTCTGAAGACTTGACTTTCCTAGGGGCTTCTTAGCAAATACCAAGTCATGGGGGACTCAATTTGCAATAATTTATTGCAATAACAGATAATTTCGAAATTTTTTGTAATAATAATAATAATAAAGAAAAAGATTGGATGACATAATTAAATTGACGTCAGCAGGGGGAGAAAAAATAAAGAAAATGTTTAATGGAAAATATTGCTGGCAAGTGGCAATGACAGTAAGAAGATTTTAAAAGTCATTATGCGACAATATGATAATAAAAAATAAAAATTTAATTTATTTCAAACAAAAAAATTGAATGCAGATTTGGACGGCAAGAAGACTTGTGGAAAGTCACGCGATGACACGAAGAGAATTGGGGAATTAAAATTTATGATGTAATTAATATTACAAATATTGGAATAAATAAATAAAATATAATTGTATTAATTGGATTATTCGAATTATTGGGCCTTTGGAAGGATTGAAGGAAATAAGATGTTTCGGCCCAATGATATAAAATGGGCCGTAGAAAGATGAGCCGGCCCAAATGTAAAAAGATATTTGTTTCATTATTTTGGAAATTAAATAGAAAATTATGAAAGGTAGAAGTGTAATTAACGAACATAACAGAAGAACAACATATTTTTCTCCAAACTAAGATTGCCATGTTTCTCTCACTTCATTTTAGTGAGAGAAATAGTGATGTTGACGAACTCGAGCTTCTCTTTGGCAATTCGATCCACGATAATCTCTCCATATCTTATGAATAATTCATCCATAATTGCTTCGCCAAAATGGCTTACTAGAATTGGCTCAGCCACTGCCCTCATGTACTTGGCTATGTTGTACCCACCAGCTCTTAACCCATTGGATTCATCGTTGTTGTTATACACATTCCAATCCACCTTCGAAACTTGGATTTGATTAACCATGAAAGAGCCTTCTTTTCCGATCTCGATACTCATTTCTGTTGGCGATGGCATGTACTTGGGAAGGTTGAAGCTGTCCAGCTTCTCCTCTTCTATGATTCCCTATGATTGGTTGATGCAAACACAAAAATGATCAAAACCCTTTTGGGTGCAAGTTCGTGTTATAACATAATGCCACGATCAAAATGGTCTAATATCCAATTGTTGTAGTGAGAGCAGAAGCAAGATCGAACAAAAATTTAAGTGGTAGCTAATCACTGTAAGTACAGTACTCTCATACTCTCACCTTAAAAGTTTCTCAACAAAATTTCTTTTAATTGCTTCTATACAAATATAAAATGACAATGACTTTACATCTCAAAACAATACTAATTCTCATACATGAATCAAAGTAACATTAATACTCATACATGAACATATTCTTCCATTCCAACCTTTGGTTATGAAAAGTACCTGAGAGACCATGTCATTGAGAGCCATAGCCAAGAGCTCCCAAATATAGCAACACTCCTTGCTCGTTGGATCTTCGCTGCGTCGACCCAAGAGTGTCAGAACCATGCATCCTCCACCCACCAACTCTTCAGCCCGACATCGAAGAAACAACGAAAAATCCTTTTGAAATTGGCCGTAGTAAGCCTTCAGCACACTGGCAGGGCTTGTTTCAGCCATGTAAATGTTTCTCTTATTCTCTTCCAACCCTTCGGGGACCTTAGACAGCCAATGAAGGCTGTAGGAAGAATGAATAAAATGGACACTCCTACTGGGAAACAGCCTGCCATAGAAGGAGCCAGGCACCCCAGTAAAGAGACAAGGCCCAAGATCATCTCCCATCTCCCTTTTGAAACTTTCATGGAAACTAGGGAGGGCCTTGAAAATGGCATTGAAGTCATTTCCTGGTAGGTCGTTCAAGAAAACCTGATATTCAATTGGGTTGTTGCAGAGGTTTCTACGAATGTTCTCCACTGTTTTAATGAGCTGGGAAACTACCATGAAGGTGTTTGGTCCTGAAGAACATCCCAAATCAGCTATGGTGAATGTTGTTGCCAAAGTGGAGCAGTAGAGGTTGCTGATGGCTTCCTCTGCAATTGGCCTCGTCATTGATATCACCTTCAACTGCTCCAAACTAGCTCGAGTTAGTTCAAACAAAATTGAAATGGTTTGAGTTTGATTCAAATGAACGAAACTTTTACGGTTTGAGTTTTCGAGTTGAGATATTGTCAACTTTGACCATTATGCCGTCACCCTAACTGTTTTTAAAAAAATGTTTATTAGAGAGAGATTTCTATATCAAGTAATGTTTCGTTACTCTCTCCAACCCATGTGGGATCTCTTAATCCACTCCCTTAGAAGTCGCCCAGTGTCTGACTTTGATATTATTTATAACACCTCATACCCACCGCGCCAATGGATATTGTCAGCTTTGACCAGTTACATATCACAGTTTTAAAACACTGATATTAAGCAGAGGTTTCCATCCCTAGTAAGAAATGTTTATGTTGAGTATTATTGGGAATGAGTCCCATATTCGTTAATTTAGTGGAAGATGATGAGTTTATAAGTGAGAAATACTATCTCCATTGAAATCAGGCCTTTTGGAAAGCCGGAAACAAAACCATGAGAGCTTCTATACAAAGTGGATAATATCATACCAGTGTGAAGACTCATTTCTAACAGTTTCGTCCACCACTTGGGATCTTACATCACCTAAATTTATTGTTAATTTTAAAAAAATAATTTTTTTTTTGTTTATCATACCATTATTAAAAATAAAAATTTAAATAAATGACAGGAAGGATTCAAACCATCCAACTTAAAAAAAAAAAAAATTATGGTTGGGTTGGGAGCTATTAGAGTTAAAAAATTTAGATCTCGAACAATTAAATCGAATCTAAAAAAATCTCGACCTCATTCAATTCAATAGAACATTAGCGTTCGAAAATTGCTGACCTGAAGAAGGGAATTGTTAGCGTAGCTAAAATCTCCAGCTCCTCCATTCATGTGAAGTACTCGAACCACTTCCATTGGTCTCGTATTGTTCTCAAATTGAATACGTTTTTGAGATGGGATGTGATTTGGGCATGGAGAAAGTGGCTCGTATTTAAAGACTTCTAGTGGGCCTTGAATGAATATTAATCACAAATATTAATTATTTTATTTTATTTTTTCATTTTAAATTAATTCGTATAGATATTTTATTAGCTTTTGTTTGATGTTACCTTTCATGGTTGCACTCATCCATTTAGTTCAAGTGTGAAAGTAAGAGGACTTCACACCTACCCAAAAGGAATCAAATAGTTCAAAAACGTCTAAAAATGAAATTTTTTCTTTACAATAAAATAAATTTTGACCATACTCTAAATTCTTTCCGACATCTTTTTATAATCATTAAAAAAAAAAAATCATATTTTTCGATTTGTTCAATAAATTATAAAATATTTAGTTTGAAAACGGTTTATTTATTTTACTTCGATTAATAAATAAGCGACTACAGGTCTAATTTAATTATAAATTTAAAATTTATGGGATTTAAATTTATTTTTTTTTTCATTGGTTGGATCCATTGGAAATTATGTGGTTGTGATTTATTTTTGTTTTTATAATTTAATAAAAAAAATTCATGAACAAAATACCTGACATTTTTCTGACAACCTTATCATGAGGTGTAAAATAATTTAAAACGATAAAAATTAATTAAGTATTCCTCACATTTAAAATAATTTAAAAACGAGTAAAATGTTTATTTATACTCCATTTTAAATACGAAAAATAAGAATAATAATTGAACACGTCTATCTTATTTTTAATTTATAAGAATAATAAATAATAAAAAGATAATGATCAATTAATTTTTATAAGAAAATATTCTTAAACAATTTTTTTTAATGCAACACTGTTTTGAAATTATTACGAACTTTATGATCTACAAACATTTTTTAACATTTTGTTGTCTTTTTAAGACAAACAAAGACCACCTTCACACGTGTATCTAACTAATTTAATTTAATTTACTTTAATTCAATTCAATCGCACAGTGAATTTGCAATTGTGCAACACTCACTTTCCAACTACAAGTGAGCTAAGCCAATTCGTTCTTACGTCGCCTACGGCCAAACGACATATGCTCAGCCTCTGACCTCAGTTTTAAGAGAAGGTTTTAGAAAGCGAAGGCATAGAGAGATTTTTGAAAGAGACGTTAAACGGCTATAACCTTGGGTAGGGAAAAGTTGACAACTAGTCGTATCGCCCTATAGTATATCCTGAGGCATTTGATGTCTGATAGGCCTAGACATGATATTTATGAAACGTTATATTTCCTATAAATACAAAAGTAAACACTAGAATATGAAAAGATATAAAGAGTTGGGCTTGTCATGGGCATGCGGCTATGGGCAACACGCCTTGGACGAGCATGACCGTGACATTAGATCGGTTTCATAACTTTTTTTTTTGTCATAATTTTATATAAATATTTTAATAAATAAATGGAAGTATCTCATCTAAACCTACATTTTAAAGGTTTAAAATAGGTGACAGAGATATATCTTTATATTTTAAAAGGAATTATTTGTCGTCATATATATTTAAAAAAAATTACAATTTTTAAATTCTCATTCACAAACTTGATCAGCTTAAAATATATGGTTTGAGTTTGAGTTTGGATTAACAAAGGTGGTACCACTATTTTGAAATAGTCGAATAGACCAAATTTAATTATTACGAACTTACCTATCCACAAACATCTTTAATATTTTTGTTTTTTTTAATACAAACAAAGACGGCATTCACACATGGTCTCTAACTAACTTAGTTTAATTCAATTTGACTCGAGATTATTTCCGTTCATAACTATTTTTTTTTTTTGGGTCATAATTTATATAATTTTTTTTATAAACAAGTGGAAATATGAATGATCCATTTTTCGAGACTATTTTTCTTCTTTAAAATGTTAAATGTAACAGAGATAACATCCTTATATTTTAAAAGGAATTATTTGTTTTGTCAGGCTATATTTAAAATATATATATATATATATATATATATATATATATATATATAATTTTAAATTCGAACTTGATGGGCCTAAAACATATTGTTTGAGTTTGGATGGGTAGCCCAATTTCAGACGCCTCAACCTCCTATAGGCCCATTTGAGAGATTTTCTTTCCCCGAACATCGGTCGGACACCTTATCGGTGGAGCAGAGGAGACGATTAGAATAACAAAGACAATGTTGTCTACACTAGAATTAGCTTTCGAGAACTCGAGAAGCCTCTAGTTAACTCAAACTTCATTTTGATGTTCAATTGCGTGCATTTTTGTTAGCATCAGGGTCATAGACGACATCTAATCATGACTTTCCATAATGGTATGATTGTCTATTATGAGTATAAGCTCTTGGGAGACTTACCAATGACTCACTCTCTCCAACAAAAGAACAAGTTTCTTCAATTTCCAATTGGTTTGCCCCTTGCAGCCCTAGCCTTCTTCAATCTCTGGATGTTTCTCATTCTAGCGAAGATCCTTCTAATTTGATACAGCCTGCGGGATTGTTGGGTTATCACGTTCGCCGTTGAAGGGTTTTGGCTCAGGATAATCTCATATCCATCGCGAAAAGAATCCATTCCTTCGGTCAATAGCTGCCAGAAGAGGCCTCCAGCGGCGGCGCCACCACTTCTCGCAGATGAGTATATTTTGGAGTATACGGTATTGAATAGAACATCTCTTCCTTTTGTGCTGAAACCTGGAACCTTCCATGATTTGCCAAATTCTGTGAGGAGAATTGGCTTGTGTAGTATGTATTGTGCATCTTGTATGTGGGTTGATATCCAATTGTTTAAGAATGATAGCTGGTATTGTTGATTTGAGCTTGATAACCTGTGGATTTGAATTTGGGTTTAAAATTTTGTGAGAACTGACATGGATTGGTTTTGAAAGTTGTGAGTTCTTACCATTGATCTGGATAGGAATGAAGAGTAGCAAAATCAATGCCTAGGATTCTGTTGTTTGCAATGAAGTCTGTCCCAATGTTAAAGCCTGGGTTCAGTCTCATTCTTTGAGGTGATGAGTGTCCATAGAACCCTTCTAAACCTGCTTCTAGCAAGTGGTTTCTGTCAATGGATTTCACAAAGGAAGCCATTTCCATGATCCAAGCCTACATTTAAACCAACAGTGTAAGCTTTAGGATTCATTAAATGAACTTATTGAAATAACTCAAGTCTACCGCTAACAGATATGATATGCTTTGGCTCGATACTGTCGGCTAGTGAGAGGTTTCCACATCCTTATAAGGAATGTTTTGTTCCCCTCTCCAACCGATGTGAGATCTCACAATTTGCCCCCCTTTGGGAGCCCATTTGTAACAGTGTTTGCTATGGAGAGGTTTCCACACTCTTATAAGGAATGTGCTCCCCTCTCCAATCGATGTAAGATCTCACAATCCACCCCCCTTGGAGGCTTAGCGTCCTCGCTGCGCTGTCTAACTCTAATACCATTTGTAACAGTGTCTGCTAGGGAGAGGCTTCCACACCCTTATAAGGAAGGCTCCGTTCCCCTCTCCAACCGATGTAAGATCTCACAATCCACCCCTCTTGGAGGCCTAGCGTCCTCGCTGTCTGGCTCTGATACCATTTGTAACAGCATCTGGTAGGGAGAGGTTTCCACACCCTTATAAGAAAGGGCTCCGTTTCCTTCTCCAACCGATGTAAGATCTCACAATCCACCCCTCTTGGAGGCCTAGCGTCCTTGCTGGCACACCGCTCGGTGTCTAGCTCTGATACTATTTGTAACAGCCCAAGTTGACCGCTAGCGAATATTGTCCACTTTGGCCCGTTACGTACCAGTTTTAAAACGCGTCTATTAGGAAGAGGTTTCCACACCCTTATACGGAATGTTTCGTTCTCATCTCCAACCAACGTGGGAGAGGTTTCCACACCCTTATAAAGAATGCTTCGCTCTTCTCCAATCGAGTTTTCCACACCGTTACGGATGGATAGAGCATTATAAATTCTTGGATAATGATAGCGATTGAGCTTGAATGAACCTTTTTCTGATAACTCAGATCCATGAAGGGGAAAACCAGAACTCACTTGGATTGTTCTTCCAGATGGGTCTGATGTGCATCTAGGCTCATTCATAAGCTCCCATGCCATAATTGTTGGATCATCCTTGTAATGAATTCTACTAAATCTGTTGTATCTGTAAAGAACGGTCTGAACAAACATGAAATGAGCTTCTGCTTCTGTTCTTTCTTTTATGAAGAAACGAAAGAGCAGAGGAAATTTCACTCACCCTGACATGGTTTTTGTAGAATCCCTTCACGACAGGATTCCTGAAGAAATCATCATCAGAATTCAGGTACTGTCCCTTACTTCTTGCCCAATTTACATACTGTTTTTTCCCTCCGAAGTTCTCATAGTTGTTAACCAAGCTCAATATCAGCTTGATTCCAAACCTCCTGGCCTCAGCTACAACAAAATCCAACCCCTGTGGAAGAACAACATAAATCAAACCAAGAAAAGAACATAAAACTGTCTGAATCCTGAAACATACCTGAAACATTTGTTCATTGTAGTTGCCAGGAGCATATTGAAGAGGTCTATACCCACCATCGCTGAAAGCCCAAGTTCTGGCAACCGTAAGGCCATGGCTTGAGGCTTCACGAAACACGGCGGAGACCTTCGACCTCTGAGATGGGTCGGAGGCGACATACATTAACCAGTAGGCATTGAAGCCGTTTGCATAGTAAGGACTACCATTCAGCAGAAAACGAGCTCCCCCAGTTCTGACAAAACCATCTCCTGCAACACCATGAACCAAAATAGGCAATAACAGAGCCAAAGCCCAAAGCTTCATGTCTGTTCTTCTGATTCTATCAATGGGTGTGGAAGGGCTTCGGCTACTTTCTGAGCATAAATGGGAGTGGAAGGTTGCTTTTTGATGAGCCCCACAGTAGAAGAATCTTAGTGGAAGCTCTTTTAAAGCTAAAGATTATGCATTAATTGCGGCATTTAGCATGGTTAGAACTTGAATTCGATCCTAATTAAGTCCCTGATTCTCCTACCGACAAAAAAGGCAGCTCCCATTTGGAGTTTTTCTTGAAAATGGGCATACCCACATGAGTTCCAACAGGTATTGTTTGAGCTTTGATCTGGTGCATTATGTGATTATGGTATATGCTAAACAGGAATTATGATGCTAATCATGGTGATGCTGAGAGTAAAATGATGAATAATGATGGATTTGGATTATTACTGTGGTTGTAGGTGAAAAGGTGTTGATGGGGGGTTTGAGAAATTAATGAAAGTTGAGTGGTGTGAAACGTGAAATGGAGAAACTTTAGGGCTAGATGGCAAATCGTCGGCGCAATCTACGGAAGAAGACAGGTGTGAGTGTGATCTACTTTCCCACCAATCCCAACCGTATCCTTATCCTGCCTACTTTCTTCTTTTGGGCTTGGGCTTGGGCTTGGGCCTTTCTGTCAAGCCCAAGTTCTTAGCATAATTGAGATTAAATATCGTAGAAACCATAAATAAAAATTGATTTACCATGTTTTTTTTTTTTTTTTTTTTCTTTTTTTAAATCTGGGTTGTTTTTATTTTTGGAATTCTGATCGGACAATATGGAGATTACCATAACAACTCAAGCACACCGTTAGCAAATAGTTTCATAACAACTCAAGCACACCGTTAGCAAATAGTTTCATAGTTGAGCTTTAGTTTCTATTGTCATATTTTAGCTTTGGTTTCAAAACACACGAGATAAGTCTCCACACCCCTCTTGGGACTCGGTGTCTTCACTGGCATATCGCCTAATGCGTCATCTCACAATCCACCCCTCTCGAGGCCCAACGTCCTGACACATACCCTCTCGAGGCCCAACTGATACATCGCCTAATATGTCATTTCACAATCCACTCATTTCAAGGCCCAACATCATAACACATCGCCTGTGTCATCTCACAATCCACCCCTCTTGAGGTCCACTAACACATCACCATCACCTAATGTGTCATCTCACAATCTACCCCTCTTGAGGCCAAGGACATCGCGCGATGTCTGACCTAACAGATTAGAACTCAACAAAACTCTCATTTACGGCATCAAACTGCAAACATTGAAAGCTTATTCATAACACAAGAAATTATGGTTCTCACCGCTCACAACAGCTATAATGGAAGGATGAAAACAGGCATTATTCATTCAGAAAGAGTTCATCACAGAGTTCCAACTCTTGTCCGCAAATAATTATTTGATGCTCAACGCAGTATTCCATTACAGTTAGCAGTAAACGGAGTGTATATCTTGCCAAAAATTTCAGGTGTTATATATAACCCTGTTAGATCTGGAAAAAACAAAATATATATCTCAACAATCAACCCATTTCTTTCACCTTTAATCATCATAAGACCCGATGATTTATAACAACTTTACCTTTCGGCATGTGAATACCTCTGACAAAAGCAACGTTTGATATCAACATTATACCACATGTAATTGATGTATGCCTCCCTTTTCATTTTTCCTTCTATAACACGGTTACATAAACTACTTCCTTGTGTCAGCAATTATCAATCTGTTGCATCATCATGCTCGGTGGCCTTCGAATCGTTCATGGATGACGAATCTTTTCCTGATGGGAGGTACGACCAAGCTAAGACTGCAGTGCCGAGTGTGATTGCGGTGGCAACCGAACCCCACATCCATCTCAGTCTCCTTTTCCTTCTCAGCCTCTCACGCCGTGCCAAGTCTGGAAAGCAAATAGGTAGAGGCAAAGCTTAGCTAATAACACAGAGATTCAACAACACATAAGCAACAGCAACAGAGAACTAAACCAAAAAGGGATCATATGACAACTTATGCAAGAAAAAGCACCAAGACGAAATCGGGTCGGACTATAGGATGCATAGAAAACCAATGGATCTAAAGGATTCCCGTTCTACAACGTGCGCAGTTTTGACAACCCAGACCAATTGGACAAGAAACCCATATTGGATGGGCACTAGGATCCATGGAAATGAAAAAGAAAACAGATTTACATACAAATACTATCCTGTTATATTCCTTCAAGATTCATCAATAACAGTGGATCAGAATAATCATATCGAATTGTTCTACAGTAGACAACAACACTTAATGATCTGTTCACTCAAAATCATCAACATTGAGAGATCAGAATAGAAGAATAAAAGTCGAGGTTAACAGATTCTTACCTACAGCCTCTTGATTCCTCTGGGACATCTCATGATTCACTGCCTCGTAGTAATGGAGCCGGTCCAACAATCGAGCAATCTCAAAATTCTTAGCTTCAAGCTGTGCCTCCATCTCAGTCTCCACCTCTGCCCTTGCTATACCCCTTCCAATAGAACCCGACACGAACCTAGCAATATTAACTTGTTGGCACAATTCTTCAGCAGGGTGATTCCCATTTGTGGCTACTGTGGGATCTGAAGGAAGGGTCAATCCTACAAGCGAAAGATGTTCTCTAAGCCTCTGCCACTGGCCCCGCAAATTGTCCAGTGCTTCCTCAGCCTGCTTTCGTTTCTCTAGTTCCATCAATAGGGATAGTCTCATTTCACGCAATTCAGCTTCAATAACAGAAATAGAAGGATGTGGCAAACCATCAGAGGACATCTCTGCAGACAAGAAACGAAGTCATAAGATATTGAAGTTGACTTCAAGTTGACAATCATATTTTATGGAAGTTATTCACAGACAAATTTACTATTGAATTTCCCATCTCATGGAAACCCCTTTTCGCTCCGCTTAGCCCTACCCCCCGTAGGGGTATTTTAGTGATAGGTTCTATAGGAACTGGACGATCCTATCTGATCAAATACCTAGCGATAAACTCCTATCTTCCTTTCATTACAGTATTTCTGAACAAGTTTCCGGATAACAACCCTAAGGGTTTGCTTATTGATGATAGTGGCGATATTCATGATAGTGACAAGAACAATATGTAAAATGAAATTATGCAATCAAAAGGTATAACTGAATAACATTTTCTATGCATAGAATAATGATTACCTTCCCAAGCATCATAAAATTCCCCCATAGGAGTACAAAACTTGGCTGAACGTTCATAGCCATTGTCCTCTCCATCTGTGTTACTCGCAACGCTCAAAGAATCCTGTGGGTCGAAGAAGTCTTCAGCATCTCCAAGACTGTCCAAAGTTGGCACAACAACCTTCAATGAATCCTTTTCCCGAGCAACATCATTGCTCACCGTCATAGTACTTCCGTTATTAGTGTGATTGCTCCCGTGTTGAACAGCAGTAGCACCATGATCACCATCAACGCTACCATTTTGACCAACATTACTATTAGTAGCACAATCTAGACCATTTCTATGTCCATCTTTGTTTGGAATAGGCAAGTCAACAGTAACAGAAGCACCCTCACTCAATTTTACATCATTGCTATCTGAACCATTCACATTCACATTCACATTCACATTTCCTATATCGTTATCATTCATCTTTTGATGAGAAGAGACCACATCCTCGGAGAAACTCTTCAAAAGTCGAGGTCCACGCCGCTTGTGATTGACAATATAAGGGGAAGGAGGAAATGAAGATGGTGAATCCGGGAGAGGAGTTGCCTCTGGAGTGGTATACAAAGCTGGCTTTATTTGAGGCCGCTGAACTTTTCTTTCAGCAGCTGATGCGCTGTTTCTCCTCTCCAAATTCGTGCTCGGAGCACGGTTAAAGGTCAAAGCAGGCATATGTTTAGGAAGGGGCTTATCGACAGATTTGGAAGTTCCAGGTTCTAACAACCTATCCAACGCAATTGTAGTAAATGTTGGCATGATTCTGCATTCGAAGGTGCAGCAAACCCAGTGAGTATATAATAATGCCAAAACCACAATCGAGTTGCACTAATTAAAACAAAACATTGCTAAAGCCTGAAGCAAACACACCCCCTAAAAGTCCCATTCAGCCAAATTTCACAAAACAAAGCATAAACCAAACCTCGGAATTCAAGAACTAGCTATTTCACACACAAATTGCACCAAAAACAAAAAACAGATACATCCAAAAAGAATCAGAAAGCTAGAACTCTCCCCAAGCATGAGGAAGCGTTTCAAAACAAAGACACCCCCCAAAAGAAATTGTATGAAAAATTCAAAACTAAACGAAGAAAAACAGAAACCCAATATAACCCATCAAGGATTCTCAGATGTCGCGTACACCCATCTCCCAAAAATCAAAAACAAAACATCCCAGAACACAAATTCTCCATACCCTTTATTCGAACATCCAACAAAATCACCTCAAAAAGGAAGATGGAGGCAGAAAGAAAAAAAAAAACCCTAGGCGCAAGAGGTGAGAAGGAAAGCAGAGGATCGGGGAGGAGTCGGAAAGTTGCAAGAGAAGACAGAAAGCCCCATTTTAGAGTATCGATTCGATTTGATTCCTGTGGACTCTTCCCCGTCGTTCATAAAAAGAGGATGAAAAATAAATGGGGTTGGAGAAAGAGAGATGAGGGAGAGATTGAAAACCTCCTCTCCAAGTTTTTTGTGTTTTCCTCTTAGGGGTCGCAAAGACCGCCACTTCTCTTCGCCTTGTCGCACACGCAGCCAGCTTCTCCGCAAATATTTGAAGCCCTTCTTCCTCTCTCCTTTCCTCCTCTCCTATTTTGCTTTATACCGATTACGAATCCCCCACCCCCACCCCACCCCACCCNCCCCACCAATCTCTCCTTTTTCTTGTTCTTTTTTGCCCTTTTTGCCCTTTTTGCCCGTGCCACTGACCGGAATTTGAAAAGTCGTAAGTACCCTTCCTCGCTCTTTGGAAAGCCTAATTTGAATTGAGCTTTCCCCCCCGACGTGTCGTCCAATCAAGGAGCTGTCCTTTTTCTTTTAATGAAAGGAACGTGTTGTACGGTGTCGTTTTGATGATTGCCTATTCCAACATTTCGTATTGAAATGCGTGACTTGTAAAACTGCCCTAATTTCGTTTGGTACGGTCATTAGCCCTCTCTAATTATTCTAAATATTTTATTAATTTTATTAAATTTATGACCCAATCAAATAATTTAAAATTTAAGTGATATATTAGATATAATTTTGAATATAATAAATGAAAGTGCTAAAAAAAATAGCCTATCATCAAATATTTTAAATTTATTCTTCTTATTCTTTGTCTCTTTTATAATATTCTACCAATTTAATTTTTTAAAATTTAAATTTTAATATTACTATATATATTTTAAGACTTCAAAAAATCAAAATATATGTTATATAAAAAAAAAATTAAATAAAAGAAAGGTTTGTAAATACGTTTTTGAAGAATAGTTTCAAAACAATTTTATGAAATATTATCTCCAAAATTGATAAAATAAAATAAAAAATTGCCTTTGAAATTAAATTCCATTAACAAATAATATTAACCATTTAAGAAAAATAAGAAAAAGAAATAAATTCCCTAGACTTTTCCAGCTGTACAGCTATGATGATGTCACTTCTATATATACACACACACGTGTATATATATATATATACATATATTATTAAAGGAAAATTAAAGCGTGAAATTACGAAAGGGTAGGTGAGGTCAAGAGATGGGCAATGGACAATGTCGACGGCACTAAAAAATGGAAAAGTCAAACATAGCTTTTGATTTTGAGTTGACAATATATATTTTTTTCTTTTTAGATGAATATTAGATTTTTAAAATTATTATTGTTATTTTAATTTGGTCGTGTTTAATTTTTATTTCTAAAAAACACACATTTTCCACGTGTTTATAATTTTAATATTGCTATAAACGACAAATCATCATTTCTATTAAACCGTGCCAAATTGATCAAATGTTTTAAAAATAACAACAAAAATTGGTCCAACTTGAATATAACATCATGGATAAAGTTGCAATTTTTCTATTTATTATGTCAATTCGAAGAGTAATTGTAGAAAAAAAAAAAAACTCATTAATTCAATAAAAATATTTGATTTAGACACCAATTAGACTATAAAATAACTCGATCAAAATTTTTGTGCAAATTTAAATATTTGATTATTACGCCAATAAGGCTATAAATTAACTCGGTCAAAACTTTATTACAAAGTTAAATTTGATTAATACACCAAATGGACCATAAAATAGCTCCATCAAAGTTACAAATTGCATAAACCAACTAAAACTTTATTTTTTAGTTAGTTCCTATCCATTGATGCACTATTACAATTTTATAATGTTAAAGATATTTAGTACTAAATTATAGTTTACCATATATATCATATTTGATATTTTATTATAAGACAAATATCTAAATATTTGACTTTTTTTTAATATCCTTACCCTTATTGTTCTTTTCATTTATTACTATTTTCATATCCTGATAATTTATTTGATTATAAACAAATAACTTTTTTTCACACAGATGGGATGGATTAAGCAAACATCCCCTAGGGTTCCAATTTGATCTTTTACCTAAAATAATTTTGAACTGAATGTTATAATGCATATAGGGGTAAAGGTAAATAGAGTAGCAGAAGAAGAAGAAGAACAAATATGAATTGAATCATTTATAGTAGATTACAGGAGCATTTGCTTTCAAATCCCACAGGCCTCCCTCCTTCACATATTCCAGATACCTTGCAAATTCAGGCTTGGCAGTTGACTTCCTCTTCCGACCAAAATCAAAGAAATTAAAAAGAGCATGTCCTTTGCTAGCTTTCTTCGACTGCTTCAGTTTTGCTTGAGCAGGCACGGCAGACGTCAGATTTCTCGACCCTGAACCGAGTACTATGGTTGGTACACTGGTTGTCCTCTTCAGCCGCCCTTCCATCAGGCTAATGGTGGGATCCTCCATGAGATACTCGTACCTGTGAGGACATCTCCTGGTACTCAAAGCTCTCAACATGGCTACCAAAAGCAACAGAAAATGAAAGCTTAAGCAAGAGAACAGGAAGGGTGTGCTGCTGCTTGCTCAATTATGCAGAATGGAAGGCCAAGAGGGTTGGTTGGTTGGTTGTGAGAGATTTGTGGAAGGTAGGTTGTAGATTTATGGGCTCCATTTGGTCAAGATTGGATTGCTAAATGCTACGAAGTTGCAATAGTTTTGACTTTTCTTTCTGTTAATTACATGATCAACAAAGACGGCTGGGGGTTTTCCTTGCACGTGCTTCACTTGCACATTTTCACTTAAAAAATGAATCAATGATAGGACTGTTTCTTTCAACATTTTCATACACAGCAGAGAAGGTTCCAGTACACAAACATGGTGGCTCTATTTTTCATTTACTTCTACTTGGTTTCACTATGATTCCATTTCAACTTTAGGAGTGGAATTCAAAAGGGTTTGATGAGCATGGAGTGTACACTTACCAGCACTACTAAGTAATACAGGTAGTAGCCAAAAAGTGGTAGATTTATAAATTTCTCTTCATAGACAATGAGCTTAGGCTACCGCTCTTCCGAGTTGAATTTGTTCCAAGCTTCCTGAGAATCATAGACAACCCAGAATATTAGAGGCAGTTTATACACCGCTGCAATGCTTGTTCACAGGTGAACAAACAAATAAGAAAGCACGAGTTCTAGGATTGTCGATATCGGTATGGGAAGAAAGCTATAAAGGATAACCTCACATGATAATAATAGAAAAGAAGTGGAGATGATTACTACTTAATTCTTTCTTCTAATGAATATAAAATTCAAAAACTGTAAAACAATACGGCATATACTCGTTAATTAGCACACCTTTAGTAGATCAAAGACCTTCTCACATATATACTTTTGCTGAATACTTGCACCCCGTTGTTGTAATTTGTCTGGATGAACACACAGAGTGGCTTTCCTGTACGCTTTCTTTACAGCAGCTGCAGTAATAACTTCCGTTAAGGGAATGGGCTGCCAACCACTACCAGGTCCAAGGATCTGCAAGCAACATGTTAATTAGTTCTATAAACCGTTGCAAGTCTAAAAAAACCATAGATTCAAGCTCGGTTATTAGCTTCACCCTATTTATTGTAAACAAGGGCTTGGTCTGAATCTTTTACAACTATGTTCAACAAACCCATATCGAATATATTCTAGATAAATTTTAGTGAATCTATAGGGCAGGATAAAGCTAGACAAGGCTTGCAACGAATCAACAGAAAGTTGTACAAAGGAGAAGGGGAACCGTAGCAGAAACCACATTACACCTTGAAAATTCACCACAAGATTTGATACCCCACAGCAGCAGAGGACACAACCTAGCAGATAAAAGTAAAAAATAAACGTACATATTGAAGTGTAGAAAGCAAGGCACGCAAGTTTCCTTCCTTCCCACTTGACCATCTCCTAACGTCAGCATCCAATGTCTCAGCCAATCTCTGCAAACAGCATAGATTGGTTCAATGATATGTCACAAATTAAGAAGCGAGAACTTCCAAAACTGTAATCTCGCATGTTGTAAAGAGTATTACATTTCTCTCAGCTTGCTCTCTTTGTGCAAGAAGATCACGCATATTTTTTTCTGCCAGAGCCTTTGCCTGAAAGATGAAGGAAAGCGTTGGTCATTTCATGATGAAAAGACAAGTCAATCACAAATTATCATGAAGGATCAGAATCATACTGCACGTTCTGCTGTTCTTTGATGCCTCTCTAATCTGGCTTTACATCTTTGAGGCGATTCACCATCAACACCCTCATTCCTCTCTGAATTAAGAAAATTTCATGCAGAGAACAGACAGCTCAGAAACCAGAAGTATGATCAAATTGCTAAAAGATACAGGTAGGGAGAAGAGGAATTGTAGCTCTTATAAAACAGAAAGGAAAAAGATGCGCAAATCCCATACCATCATAAGCCGAGTGGTAGGCATATCTTGAAGCAAGGGAAGAGCCAAAGCTCTGAGATTGTAGGCTGGGCTGACCCTGGCATTCACCACCCAACTTAAATTTCACATCGTGATATTGATATGCACTAAATATCAAGTATTATAAAAACACTAGTATAGTATACTTACAGAGGATGAAGACTTCTGTCTCATTTCATTATTTCTCGAAGACGCAGAGAATTTGTCAGAAACAGATCTTTCCATTCTCTCTCTCACCCCAAAGGAAGTCCTGTCAGACATGGCTTTCTCTGCAGCTCTCTCCCTGGCCTCTGCAGTTGCTCTTTCTACGGCTGCACGCTCTGCCTTTACCCTTGCCTCCATAGTTGCCTTTCCAGCCAATGAATTTTCCCTCGCCTCTGCACAAGCCTTTTCCAATCTTTCACGTGCCTCTGTCAATGCTCTTTGTCGAGCTTCAGCAGTCATCCTCTCCAGAGCAGTCCTTTCTGCCCTTTCACGAGTTTCAGCACCTACTCTATCACGTGGTTCAAGAGCAATTCTATCAATATGCATTCTATCCTTTTCTCTCTCTCTTTCCCTTTCCCTCTCTTCTTCCAATTTTCGAAGCCTATCATTCTCGAATTCTGATTCGCTCCTCACTCTCTCACTCTCTTTTCCTTTAGATTTATGGCTCTGGTTCACAAGCTTTTCCTTTCTTTCTGTGGCCTGATTTGCATCGACCTCATAGGCAAATTCCCCGCTCTTTTGTATCCTTCCTGAAATAGTTGGCCGAGTTGACTCCATTCCACTTCCTTTCTCAGCCTTTATATTCACCCCCTGAACAGAAACTGTTTGTCCCTCATCTTCAGCCTGGTTAGAGAACTTCACTTTATCTTCCATACGACAAAACAAGTTACTTTCTGGTTGTTCAGGATCACAATCCATTCTGGTGACAAATGTCTTTCTCCCTACAAACTCTTCCATGCCAACGTTAGATTGACCTGCTCTCTCACCACTTCTATCCAGAGGAGGTGATGTTTTCATATCATCCATCTTAAGTGCGTTCTCTTCAATTTCATTCTCTCGCTCATCCACACATGTTGAGTTTTCAGATGAAAATGCATCTTCCGAATTAGTTGCTTCTGCTTGTGTATCACCAGGTTTGGGTTGAAAGCTTGTTTCTTTGCCTACTTTTTTGGTCCATTCATTGAAAGAAAGTTGAATATCAGCATCTTCCATTTCCACTGAAACTTTATGATGTTCTATCTCTGCCTGCCTCGCACCCAATGCAGAAGAATTTTTGGAAAATTGCAGATTATCAATTCCATCACTTTCTGATGAAGTTTTATTACCTGTGACGGTAGTCCTCTCTCCACTTTCATCTACAACAGAGAATTCTTCAGGCACCCCCATTGAACAAGCTAGTACCGTGGGTAAGTGGTTTTGGTCATCATGCATTTGAAATGCCGCAGCAGATATCCCCAAATCCTTCACTTCCACATATGCTTGAGATCCTATTGTTGAGTTTACTTCGTGTCTGTCACTCAATTTCTCTAATTCATCATGCTCCATACTCGCACCCTTGAGATCTGCACTATATTGTGAATCTTCAACCAACATCTGAGGCACTTTACACTTACCCACATCACCTGGCCTGCGTTCATGAAATGAATCCTTAACTCCTATTTCACATTCTTCTCGATACTGAATATTTTTTGACCATTTGTCGTCATCTTCTCTCTCATGAGCTAATTTTGATCTCTCACTTACAACTTTGGCAGCCTCTTTTCCCCTTTTCCCATGATCTTCCTTCCCATGGACACCATCCAGTTCTCTTTCACGAGCCATCTGTCCCCTAAAGTTCTCATCCGCAAGAACCAAATTGAGTCTTTTCTTATTTTCTTCTTGCTCGAGGAACATCATCTTTTTTTGCTCAAGCTTTTCCCTTTCAGAAGCCTCCGAGAACAGCTTTTCTCTTTTCTCGTTCTCAAGGGCTTCTTCCATTTTATTTGCATTGTTTTCTTTTCTATGAGATTCCTTGAGAATATTTCCATTTTCCTTTCCTTTAACAACCTTCTTCTTTTCTTGTTCGATATCAATTGGTGAAACAGGTTGATCAACTTTTAGCTCACTGTCCAGTTGTTTAAACTCAATACGGTTTTCATGTTCTTTTTCACTAGCATTGAACATACGCTTTTTTTCTTCCATAAAGTCTTGTGCAACTCCAAATATCCTATCATTTGCTTCAAGATCACAAACACCTTGATGAAGTTTCACCTGCTCTTTTTGCCTAGTCTCGTCTTTATTTGGTTTTAGTTTTTCCACCTTCCCATGGACCATATTCTCCAAATCTTTCACGTTTTCATTCAGAGCATGAGCCGTATGGAATGGTTTCCCATCCTTGTCTTGATCCTTATCGTTCTCCCATGCTTCAATGATGGTCTCTGCTACTATTGGTTCAGTCACAAAGTTGGAAATCTCATCATTGTCCAACAACTCAAATTCCTTTCCAGATATATCTGCTCTTGCCAATTCAAAAAACTCTGTGGCGTCTTTCCATTCACTGCAGCAATCATGATTATCAGACACAAGAAATCTACTCCCATTTCTAATTGGTACGGTCTTTTCATCGACTGTTAATAGTTCCTCTCCTCCAAATGGTGTTGAACAAACCTTAGTTGCCTTCACATCCTTTTTCCTCTTCTCTCCAGCAGGCAAATTCATTTTATGGTCATGAATTTCACCAATATCCTGCACCCTTTCATCCGTCAAACTCTTAAATCGATTAGGAATCTTGGTCAAATTTCCTTCCTTTTCTCTCATATCATATTTTGCATCCAGTCTCATCCGTCCATGGACTCCTTCTTTCTTCCTCTCCCACAAATCTTTTGCACTTTGCAAACGTGCTTGAGCTTTTTCCATTGCTTCTTTCATAGCTGCAGCAGAGGCTGCTGCAGATGAACTAGCGTCGACCTCCACATCAAATAAAGGATTAAAATGATCATCCGAAATTATTTCAGAAGCATCCCCACAATTTAAAGCCATTTTAGTGTAGTCCCCCATTTTGGCAGCATACTTGGGAGGCGGCCGAGTAGGTGGTGGAACTTGAGAAGGTTCAGTTCTAAGGCTTATTTCAGATACGGTTATGAAATCTTCATGAGAATGAAAAACCTCTCTACCAAATTCATTTTGACAAATAAGGCTATCCTCGAATACGTGTCCAGAGCCATTACTGTCCACTGGGGGTGGCATAGTGTTCTTTGGATGTTTGCCCTTAACCTTTCCTGTATCAAAATCTATATTGAGATAGCTATCGTCATTGGTCTTCAGGGATAGATCGTCATATGTTCCCTTTGGTGAGGGATGTGCTTCATCAACCAGATATGAGAATCCAGGAAGCATCTCCAACTGGGTTACGTGTATCTTCCCATCTGATACATTTCCATTGCCTTCTCGGTTAACCTTGTTATACGATATGGAAAATTCAGTGCTTTCACCAAATGACTGATTAGAGTCTTCATTTGACATACAATGAGAATTTCCAGAATGATCTGAACAGTCTGACAAAGAATCAGTTCCTGCTGGAGTCCTGTGAATGTCAAAAGCAAGGCACAAAGCATTCTACCGTCAAGTTCTAGCATCAGTAGGTCAATTATCAAGATACGCGAGTTCATAGTATTCAAACAAGGAAAACCAGACCAATATCTACATGCCAGAATTATTCACTATTGGATGGAAGTCAACATACCATCACCTTCACCTTCGATCTCCCGCATTTTAAACCAAAACACATGAACTTTCAAAATGTTAAACCATAAGTAAAGCCCGAAAGTATGATTTGTTTTTTTCTTCTCAAAGCCGAGGGAAAGAAGAAAAGGTCAATTTCAATACATTTGACAGAAATAAACCAACAAAAGCCAACAAAATGCAGTCATACCAAGCTTCGTCGGAAGAGCCATCATCAACGCCTTGGGAAGGGCCAACCAGTTCCTCATAAGAAATCGCAAAATTCAAACCATCGAACCCTCCAAAAACCTCCGCATAGTCAAATGCCGAGCTCCGAGCGTCGAAGAAAACCTCAGATTCATCGACAGCCGGAAGATCAAGAATCGGAATGGAGGAAGTACGGAGGGCATGGAAGCTCCCAAAAATCTCACCATAGTCTTCGAAGCGAGGAGACAAAGCAGAGACACCAAACTTGGGAGGACCGCCATAAACGTCGTCGTAGATAGTCTGAGCTACAAAAGGTCCACCGCCATTACTGCCATTGCAAATTTTCTTAGAAACGGAGGTAGAACCCCTGTTGGGGAGGCGAGAATGGGAGAGATTATCCATGAAAATACAGGCAGTAGGTCTCAGTTCTCCATTACAAAGCGTGAAATGTAGCGCTCTTCACTTTCAACCTCACACCTCGTGGTAGAACAGTTCCTCTTTCTTTCTCTCTCTCTCTCTCTCTTGCTTTTTTTCGATCACTGTGCAGAGAGAACCAGAGAGGAGAGAGCCACTGTGCAGCAGGGCCAGACGCAAGACGAGAGGACAACGAAGGAAAACGAATAAGGCAACGAAATTCTTCTATTTTTTTTATAAATTCTAAATGACGATAAAGGGCTTGCTAGAATTCGAAAATTACAGGAATGCCATTAAAGGATATTTTAAAGGAATGCGACACGACGGAGGAATGTAGTCGCACCCTGTAGGTGGGACCGTAGACCGGCTGGTCCGGGAAATGGAGGAAGGAAACAGGGGGACCGGGTAAACCGGTAAGTGGGAGAGAGAAACTAAATAAATATTAAAAACGTAATTTTAAATAATATTTACATGTTTTATAAAAATATATATTTTTTAAATCTTAAATAATATTTTTTTTCCATTTAAATCTCTTATTTTCAAATTTATATTATTTTTCCCTTAAAAAAAACGCAAAAGATTAAATTTTATATTTATTTGATTAAATGGCTCAATTTTACTATTTTTAAGAGTCGTAAAATTTATTTTATGTAATTAAATGATTTAAATTTGAAAATTAAAATTCTCTTAATATAACTATTTAAATTAAAAATAATAATAATTTAAGATATTTGAACATTTCGACCATCTAAATTAAAATTAACATATTTTTTTACATTAAAATAATATATTTCCGTCTTTTATTATAATATTATTAATTAATTGTTTGAAATTTGGTGTATGTATGATTGTAACGAGGAAAAGTTTGTAAGCGAATAATATATTTAAGGTAGAAGGAATCCTTAAATTAACTTTTACTTAATATTTTTTAAATTACAATATCTTCTTTTTATTACTTTTATTTATTTATTTATTTATTTTCTTTTTCTCTCCACTCCTTTACCTTTATTTAAAATTTTATTATTCTAAAGACAACCCTTGAAACCCATTAAAAAAAATTAGTCAAACTCCCAATGTTTGCATCTTTTTAGGGTGGGAATTCTACCAATACCATGATATTATATTGAAAACAAACCCATTTTTTTTATTTTAAATAATTCATGTGAAATCGTGCAGGTTCGTTAGTTTGTGAGTTGTTTGGTAATGGTCTCTCTAATTCGATCGAGCCTTTGACTTGATTATTTTTTTTAAATAATTGTATAGACTTGTTTATAGTCATAATAGGGAGATATGTTGTTCGGTCTGAAAATTAATATATATATTTTTTAAAAATAATGAAAAAAAACTTCCTTGAGTTTTAAGTGTGTTGTTTGGGAGCTTCAAGTTGAAGCACTTTCTTACCTTAAAATGGATTTGGGGTACACACATCTATGGGATTTTGGAAATTTGGTGGCTTTTGTTTTATACAAGCTTCATACCAATTTCCCACAAAATAATAATAATAATAATATAAATAATATAAATAATATAAATAAATAAATAAAGTAAATAGTGCATGGGATGGTGGGCCCTTGTGTTGGCCACTTTATGCCAATTACATGTAACCTAAAGCTGAATTTGTCATCATTCATTTGTTAGCCCTATGAATTAAATTAATTTTAAATCCTTTTATTAATATATTTATTTAGTGTTGATTGAATTAAGATATTATATATTGAATTCTCGACTTCATTTTTATTTGGTTCATAAATTTCGACGTATTTAGTTTTGAAATTTATTTTCAAACGATCCAAAAGTAGAAACTAGAGTTGACTATTGGTTCGTTTAGTAGAATGATGCCTACTGGACGTCTTTTTTTTTTAATTTAAATCTCATTAAAATTTAAAAAGTGTAGAGACAAAAGAAAAATTAAATGTATTTTTTTAATTAAAAAATAGTATTTCACCATTTTGATTTTGGACCACAAATGGAAAATTTGGAATAACAGTGATGGGAATTTTGAAATTTAAAAGACAAAGGTCAAAGCTGCAGCTTTTGCCTGTGGCATTGACTTGAATTTTCCAGCTCAGCTCATATTCTAATTATTTATTTAATATTTATCGTTTAATTAATGCAGATTATCGTCATTTTCAATCGTAATCGAATCCTGTCAGCTTATCCAATCATGAAATGAAACGGGATTTGGTTGTTTTTTAGCTGTCGAATTACAATAAATTATTAAAAAAAAAAACAAAAAACAAAAATTTATTAATGAAAAATTGTTTTTTTTTTTTTTTTTAAAAGATTAGTGGATGGCAGGTTATTTAAAATAATAATTTTATATAATTATATAATATAAAAAAATATATATAAGACTGGGGAAGAAAATGGTTGCTTAAAGATAAAGAGGAATGATTAATTCAAATAATAGCAGCCTAAAAAAATTGCAGGCCATGTTGGGATTAAAGGTGCAATAATGATTAGAACAAGCTTGAAATAGACTTGGTCTTTTTGGGCCACGCCGCCAATATTGTCCAAATTTCACTATTGGGCCGACATTAAGGCCCATTTATACAACGTTTAACAGCAGCCTCATTACATGTGCTGCTAACTGGTCTAATAGCCAGTCTGTTATTGGATAAGAACAGGGAAAGAAGAAAAAAACTTACTGCCTCAAGCTTTCAACTATGTAAGCAGCATACAGATCCCTACAAAAGGAACATCACGAGTGAGTTATGTTAAAATAATTTAGATAATTAAAAAAGATTTAGATATTGACGCTATCCTATCTAGTTTTTCATCCCAAGAAATCACGAGCAGTCTCAAATAACACTATAAATACCCCTTCACCTTCTTTAAGTTTCACGAGCATGATGCAGTAGTTTCTACGAAGTATCTTGTAATCTCTTCATGATTGGTGTTAATAAAGAAAGAGTGTCTTGTAATATCTTTTCGATTGACGTTAATAAAGAGTGCTAGTGTTCCTGTGTTCAACCGTGGAGGGAGATAGAAAGCGAGAAAGTTGCAGAAGGGTCAGATGGGAGCTTACATGGAGTACTTGACGGCATCACAGGCAGCTTCAGCTGGCAGGAAGTCTTCAACGTCCACTTTCTTGTTCTCGTTCTTCTTGTCTTTTTGGTTCGAGATGTCAAGGAAAAACCAACAAAATGCTTTCATAAACCATAATATATGGATTCAAATGTGAATGTGTTTTATGAGGATACAGTCTTCGAAGAATCGGCGAATTTCAGCCAACCGGTGCGGGGGAATCTCCTTGATGTCCTTGTAATGGCGGAATTCTGGGTCGTCAGCACATACTGCTATGATTTTGTCATCCCTTTCTCCCTGCACCATGGTAACTGCAATGGTTAGCTTAAAGAGGGAAAAGAAATCTTGGGTTGTTTACAAGACTTTGGAAACTGTTCAGAAGAAAGTTGGGGGCCGTATACTTGATCAATCATGGGCATCAATCCAATAGCACGAGCTCGGAGGAAAGATCCAGGGAGCACAGGCTCCTGTGCCACAGAGAAGCAGAAGAACAATAAAGATATCAACTCATAACTAGAGATAATTAATTCTCTTAAACTTCATTGGATTTTACCTGCATCAGTACAAGAACATCCATAGGATCACTGTCTTCACAGATTGTACGCGGGATGAAACCATAGTTGTGTGGGTAAACAACTGATGAGTAAAGTACACGGTCGACCTGTTTCCACAAATTTGAAACACGGGTCATCTTCTCCATGAACAAACTGAAAAGGCATACGTTCGAGATAGCATAAACCGAATATATTTGTAACAGCAAGGACATTGATGTCCGATGCGGTAGATCGTGAGATCCCACATCGGTTAGAGAGAGGAATAAAATATTTCTTATAAGGGTGTAGAAACCTCTTCCTAGCATACGTGTTTTAAAACCTTGAGGGGAAATCTAGAAGGGAAAGCCCAACTCTTCCTAGCCGACGCGCTTTAAAACTTTGAGAGGAAACTCAGAAGAGAAAAAGTGATAGGCTAGAACTGTTACAATATTCCATAGTGCACGATTGACAAAACAATCACAGGACTGATTACAGATAACAATGTATGATAGTATATGATAGTAGAGAAGATTTAGTACAAAAAAGCATCTTCAATGATCTATGATGTTCTAAACCATATCATCGTTGTTTACGAGCAAAAGGTCAAAAGATTTTGAAATACTTCTCTAAGAGTTTCTAAATGAGAGGCCATCAAACTCAGGAACATGAAACAATGCAACAAAATAAGTAGCCATTACTGCATCAAAATAAGTATAAAGGCAAAGAACAGATAGAGAGGAGATGAACACACTTTTATAAGGCCACTGGCCTTGTCAAGCTCATATTTGACCTTGCTGCCTTTGCTAATTTCTATAACCTGTCCATACATAGTAATAATCAGTTTGAAGTTTCATATAATTGGCAACTCATCATAATAAATCTCAGAACAACTAGCTCAAACAACCAATCTCCTTGACACTTTCCAACCAGTTCTTAGTTTTCTTTCCAAATCTTTTCAACAATCTAGCACTGTAAGCCTTAAATAAACACGAAAACCTTACACAATTGAAAACCGACGGCGCACCGGGTCCTGAAATCACAAATTCAAGCATTACTACTCAAGAAGTAAACAAGCTCAGCTGAAGTCCTTGCACATTCAGTAGAAGAATCTTCTGAAAAAGAACAAAAAGTACACATACCGATCTCCAAATCATGCCAAGGGTGAGCAGCCACAGATCTTCGAGACATGGAAGAAAGAATTCTTTCATTGAGCCTAATCCTAGGGACTCCTACATTTGCGGAATTTCCTTCTCCAGCACTGTTTTCCATATTCACCTTGCACAGTAGCTTCACAGTTTTCATTTTATAATTATGCAGCAAAAGTTTTGAGTTATTTTAAGGGAAAGATCAAAAGATAACCAATAAACACATCCGAAAGGATTCATACCCCACAAAAAGAAAGAGAATAAGGAACAAGGCAAGATTATTGGATGTTCATAAAAAATAAAATCGGGTAGGAACACTAATATATTAGATTATGAAATTATTCTCAACTAATGGAATCCGAACAATATAGGTAATAAAAAAATGTAATCCAACGAAGAACACAGCACAGGGATGTTTCAAAAAAATGAAACTAGAAAACTACCCTTCTTCTCCGATCTCCACCTTCCCGGAACACATGAACTCTGTTTTTCTTCCCCATGGGTTCAATCATTTAGGCTCAAAACCGAAATGAGTAGCATCAAAACACAACAGTAAAACACAGTAGCGGCGAAGCACGATAATCTAGTGAAATCAAATCAAACCTATAAATAGCTTATAGAACAATCACAAATCAGGAAATGAGTTTATCCCAAAGGGCAATGACTGAATCACTACAGCTTACAGAACAATCGGAAATAGCTCCGAAACAAATCAAAAGAAACAGAGCAAAGGGGAAAAGATTGAACGATTGATCGATCACTCACTCAGTAGCAGAAGAGTAGCAGCGTCGAGATTAAGCTTGAATCGGACACACAAAAGCGACTCGAGCAAATATATGGCAACAGATTCTATTCCGAGCTGAGCGGGTGAGAAAAGACGAGGAAGAGAGAATTTCGGGATGGAGAAGCCACCGAGTTAATATAGATCGTTGGATGTGGCTGGAGTCGATCCCACGGTCCAGGATGAAGACTCGTGTCAAAGCTCTGTTTTCGTATTCGAATCTGGAATTTTTTGGAAGAAGCTGCGAAAGGATCTTTGAAGTAACAATATTCGGGTATGGATGAAGAGGAAGGCCCAGTAGAATCTTGCCACGTATAAAGGTAGTCCTGAGTCTTCCTGCCACCCAATGGAAACTCGCCACGTAAGAAATCTTCACGTCACGTCAGTGTACCTGATTCGCTGTGTAAGAACAAATTCTATGCGTTTGGTGGGCGGCGACTAGTGGCATGCATATGGTATATCCACTGATAGCTGAGGCAGACATTTTTGCTTTTTTTTTTTTTTTTTAATTTTTAAAAAGCCGTGTATTTTATTTTACTAATTTACTATTACACGTGTATATTTTAAACTTAACATTTATTTGAGGGCATATCCTAATTAATTGAATTGTAGAACTCAACAAGAAAAAAAAAAAGAAAAAATTATGCTGGCGTTGATAATTAGTAATTATTTATTATCTCAATAATTAATTAAAAATTTTAATTTTAATACACCTCTAAATCAATATATAATAATTATGAGATAAAAATTGATGTACAGCCCAAATTCAGTTAGTATAACCTTACAATTTTAAAACACTCATTTACAAGGAATGTTTCTCAATCGAGCTGATATCTCACAATTTACTCCCTTGGACCCGCATCTTAGTTGACACATTAGATCCCTTATGGGCCCCCCGCATCTTAGTTGACACATCGACGGGTGACTAACTCTGATACCCTTTGTAACAGTTCAAACCCACCGTTATAGTAGATATTATATGCTTTGGTCCGTTACGTATCATCGTCAACCTCACAGTTTTAAGACATGTTTTAAAACCTTAAATGAAATCTAGAAAGGAAAAAAACAACAATATTTGTACGAACTTGAACGGTTTACATTTTATATCTCCAATAAAAAATAAAAATAAAAATAAAATTGTGAAGAGGGAGAGAGAGAACATTCATGTGGTGAATTTCATTTATTTATTTATTATTATTATTTAAGAAAATCATCACAGTGGAAAATATAATTATATAAACGGGCTAGAGAGTATTATTCAACGTGACCAACACATTATAGTTGTCTCCCCTCATATTTTATCTTCTATGATGTCCTACCGTATAAGACTGTCCGTCATATTGTTTCAACCATATATAATAATTTCTTCGGATTAGGATACTAGAAAGTGTCCTATTATCAAAATGAAAGGCAGTTTTTTTCTCCTTTTTCCTGTAACACAATCTTTCATAACCTCGCATCAACATCGACATCGACATGTTTATCGATCATAAACGAGGTTGGTGGAGCTCTTCCTGTACATGCTCATGAACTTCGCCACGAATTCTGCAAAAGAAGAAATTCGTATGATTTTTGTGAGATTATGTATGTAAGTAAGTAAGTTGGACAACAATTTGTTTTGTACCTTCCAATTTGGGTAAGGCGCCTGTTCCAGTTTCAGTTGGGAGTCTCTTGTTCTGCAAATGATAAAGCTCCCAGTTACCAAACTTGCCTAACAATGCCTTGAATTGGAAAAGAAAACGGGAAAAAGAGAACTAACATAATAAGCATGCCAGTAGTAAAGTTCCCTCCTTGACCTCAGCTCAATTCTTTTCAGAAATTCTTCCACGAGCTTCTGCACATGGAGGACACAACTTTATGAGTCTTTTTCATGAACTAATAGTGTCCTAACTTTAAATGCCGTACCTGGAGGATTAGTTTTGGATGAACAGAATCAACTAGAAGCTTCTGAATTTTTTCTTTTACTAGGTGTAATCTGATAAGAACATAAAAGAAATGACGATACTCAAATCAGGAGTATAGTCGATAAGAATCTCGAAACTCTGCTCGAAATTGTTCTCTTAGAATATTGTGCTTGTTTCATCTATCTTGACCAGACATATAATAGGAAACATGGAGTTTTACCTTGGATTCGTCGGGTCTTCGAGGATATGAGCTGCGAGTTCTACCACGGCCTCTTCCCATCCAATGGGGATTGGCTGGTCATCAGAAAATGGATAACTGCAAAAGGGAAAACTTTTTAGCTCTTGTGGATTATGTAAAAGTAAATTTGAGTATCTAAATGCTAATGTCTTAACTTGTGTGCCTTGCATGCTTCAAGCGCCATGATTGCTTTTCTCAGGTTCTGCTTTGCTTTAGCAGCAATCTTAGAAGCAAAGTTCATAGGCAGGTCAAATTCCTCCTTCTTTGCTATTTGGATAAGTACATCTATGATCTGGGAAGTTGGAGATTAACCGAAAAACAAAAAAGTTTAGCATGATAATACCCAAATAGCGGTCTCGGTATAAAAGTCGTATCGAAAAAACATAAACAAGATAGTGTTTACTTCATGAGTTACTGGAGGGTTAATTTTGATAACTTTGCAGCGGCTTATCACTGAGTCAAGGATGCCTGTGTCGTTGTCACAACAGAGTACTACTTTGCAGGCATCCTTATAGCCATCCATAATCCACCTAAGCAAATGTTGAATATCCTCTACAGCTTTGTCTACATCTAAAAGGATTACCACTGGAATTAAGAGCACAAAATCAGATTAGCGTAAGGTTTATAAGTTTTTTTTTTTTACCATAGAAATCTTTTCGAAATCGGACCTTTGAAACTAGCCTTCGGATTAAGATTTCTTGCTTCCACATTAATGGAATATTCACTGCCTATTTCTTTAGCCAATCCCAGTAGAGCATACTTAGCATTTGCTTCTGAGCTTAAATTTAGTTCCACATGGTGAGCACTTGACGTCAATGGAACAAAGACTTGCGTTAGTTTTCTTTCCTGTTATGATATCAGGATGAGCTCCAAGACTTGTTATGTGTTTAAACTCTCTGCTCATATTAGTACAAGAAAGAACATTTCTAATATTTTACCATATATTTGCAGTTACCTGAATCTGGAAACGTCGCAAATCATGAGAAACCTGAAACGATACACAACAAGGCAACCAATTCAAGCAAGCTCATACCAAAGAAAGAAGAATTTTAATGTTACTGCATCAGTTGCTCAAAGACATACATTCCAACACGAATCGCCATATATCTCGCGCAGAAGAGCCATAATGAGCACTCGTTTGCCAGATCCGCGCGGACCCTTGAACAGGATGTGGGGAAAACTGTCTTGTAAAACCTAATAATTCAATGAAATGGATATCAACAAGACTATGCAATAAACTGCACAAGTAATGCAAGAGTACCTGAAAACACTTACTAATTGCTTGAGAGTTTGCGCCTCAGGCTTATGGAAAGCGAATCCACTTAAGGACACCGGTCGATGCTTATCTGCCCAAAAGGGTTTCAAGTATTCAACAACATTTGCTCTTTCAATGAATGTAGCTTCATCAAACTCCCGCTTTTCGGGCGATTTCGTCGTCCTGCAGGGCCCATTCCTCATACAAGAAAACCACATCTCGTTCTTCTTCTTTCGTCTACTGGCTATAAACCTTCTTGTACTTTCACTTGTTCTTCCACTCACATCACTGATCTTACTACTTTCAGTGCTAATTCTACTACTATTTTCTCTACTTACAGCAGCACTATTGGTTGTGGTCGTTGACAAACCTGTTCCAGCAGAAGTAACTCCTCTACCATTAGCATTTACTTCAACTTGATTATAAGTATCATCATTCTTTTTGGACACAAAGTTAGGCCTTGGACTTATATAATTCTTGAACGCATTTCTCTTCCCTGTGACATTGTTATTCATTCCAATAGCCAAGCCATCACGCGAAAAGAATATGTCCCCCGGCGAGATCGACCCCGTGCTTTCAACCATCGGTTCATTAAAAATCGAACCTCTATGGACCCTTCCATCTGCAATCATCTCGTTCATTTCACCAACAGAAAGAGAGTTCACTTGAGAAACCTCCTTTGACTGGTGCAGGATGGAGTTGACCTGCAAGGATGGAGCAGCTCTGTCTCTCCTTTGAGATAAATCGTTAACAGCACTCATATGTTCATCTCTCGTTCTCAACCTTGGAGCAGTCACTGATCTTCTACTGTGGTTTGGCTTTTGACTTATTCTGTTACCCCCATGAGAATAAGTCAACTTCTCCTCTTTTCTTGACCTCATGCTAGAGCTTCCAATTTCCTCTGCTCCAGCTTTAAAAGGAGATTTGTGTCTTCTTCTTTCTGCTCTCGACAAGGGGCTGATGTTTCTCTGATGCATAACTAGAACACTGTCGTCTTTGGCCGGCCTGTGAGGCGTTTTGCCATTGTTTCTTCTCGAACCAGGAGGAGAAATATTCGCTGCAGTACTGAACTTCTTCGATGCTGCCGAATCTGCTCGTCGGTTATTGTAATCCAGCACAAGTTTCTTCGCCTTAGGGTCATTCCAAGGGCTCTCTTGCCATTCTGTCTCCGTATCAGACGGTTCATATCCATCCTTCCTCTGCTTCATTAGATTCAGAGCTGGACACATTGGACTCTGTCGAGTTGCGATGATCGTTCCGAAGCCCTAATTCAGAGCGACGGTCTTCATCGAACAATCAGTTGAGGGGAAAGGTTTCAGAACTATTGGGAAATATAAGAATCCCTTGCCGCTGGATCGTCAATGCGATAAACGATAAAATATTAAGAAAAAGATTAGAGGAACTAATACGATTCCTTCAAAAGAAATTTGGATGGATGCTAAATTCCAAGAAATTGATGAACACGAGGGAGATTTCATCGATGGCGACGATGACAATAATTCTTTGAACCGAATAAAACAAAATAGGGAAACTGGTGCGTGATTACATACAGCTCTCAAATCTGGAGTGGTTTACCTGAAATATCTAAGCTGGTTTTTGAGAAAATAAGTAATTAGGCCTTGTCTTTGCCGATCCTCTCCAGAGATTGTCTTTATTCTCCTTGGCCATGGTGGCCGCGACTGTAGAATGTGAAATATGGCAAAGAGTTTTGAGTATTGATGAAAGAATTGTGAACGGAAATAATGGCGGCCATCGCTGATGAACGCGGGATAACTCTGAAATTTTCTTTCACTTCAGGCGTTCATTGGGTGTTCTTCGCTTCTGCTGCTCCAGTCCAAACACTGCATGTTCCGAAGAGTGTGCCGCTACGATGCTTAGTCTTTCCCAACCACTTTCTGTTCGTTAGTTTATTTATTTCTTTTTGTTGGTTTTTTCTTTTACCAAAAAAAGAAAAAAAATCCAAAAAAAATATACTACTTTCAATATGGTATTAGAATCATGTCCTTATTTTAACTTCCTGAACAAATAAATTGCAAGTTTAGAAGGTGTAGTCATAGCGACTCGGGTATCAAACAAAATGGTGTACTAAGAGTCGAGTTGTATTAACTTTAATTTTTTTTAATCAATTTTACACCGCTATCGATTTAAAATGTCGGATAAAAAAATTTATGGGTTCTTTTTATATAATTTAGTTTTTTTTTTCTCTTTTGAACCTTTTCAATTCATATAAGTTTAAATGTTTGTTTAAAAGGAATAATGAAATAAAAAAATAAAGTTTATTGAAGGTGAATTTTTATATATAAATAAATTCAATTAACACAGACCAAAACGAAAAAGCAGAATCCCAAAAAACCCCCTCATTCATGGTATTTTAAAGATAAATTTAAAAAAGTATTATTCCACGTGTGAAAAAGAAATCAAACACTTTCCAAAAAGCAAAATTGAAATCATTATTTCAAAAACAGGAAGACTCGAGTCAACCTATCAAAGTTTTCAATGACAAAATGTTAAAATGTTAGACGAACACGACTCTCCACAATGCTATGATATTGTCCACTTTAAGCGGAAGCTCTCATGGCTTTGCTTTAAGCTTTCCTAAGAAGTCTCATACCAATGAGATAGTATTCCTCGTTTATAAACCCATGATCTTTCACTAAATTAACAAACGTGGGACTCACTCCCAATAATCCTCAATCCTCAATAATAAGGGGTAGATAACGACATCACATTTATTAAACATGAAATTACAAATGGTTAAGAATTGAAGTTTTATTTAAAATATGATTTATTAAAATAAAATGTTTGAGAATAAAAAATAATTGTATTTGACGAGAATATTATCGAATTTTATTTGATGTATATAAATAATATTTATATTTTGTTTAGGCATTCAAATGTTATTTATATTTTGTATTTATTTTATAAAGATTAATTAGGGCAAGCTTATAAATAACTTCAATCAATTAATATATATATATATATAAATAAATAATTATCAATGCCGTAATTTTGAATAACTAAGAATTTTTTTTCGTGTTAAAAGTAAATACTGAACAAACGCCTCCACGTCGACCTTCCGGAAAATTCCTTCTCCGACTCCGGCCAAAATTTCAGAAACTGGCCGGAAATTTTGGGAATCACGACCAAATTTTCTCAATTAGGTCGACGGAAGTGCCGACATGGAAGCTCCAGTAAGGGCATTTCGCCCTAACGTTCTTAATCCCCGCTTATTCTCAAGAACAATTCCTCCTCCGCGCCTAATTTCATCCTCTGAATCTAATTGGAACTAGGTTAAAATAGATTGAACCTAATTTCATGATTGAAATGCATGGTGCAAAAAGATCTTTCAATCAATCAAGCCATTTTATTGCAGAAATAAACTGAACTACAATATCACATGATGCGAAAACAACATAAGAAGCGAACAATTTCAAAACACACAACAAAAAGAACAATAATACAAAATTAGGAATCAAAATTCTCGTGTATCTCTGATCTCAACCACTTCGACCATCATTGAAAGGGAGAGATAGAGTTTAAATTAAAACTCAAGGAAAAACGCGACGGGCGGAGGGCGGCAGAGGAGAGGAACAGAAGCAGAGGAAGAACAGCTTCTTGAGAATACGGCGGAGAACTTGGCCGCGCTTCGGAATCCAGTGAGGAACTGCATCAGTAGCGGCGGCCATTTGGTTGTCAGCTGACCTGGGGAGAGTAACTTGACAGTCACGGCGGAGGAGAGATTTTTTAAAATGGAGATCGAAAACTGAATGAAAACAGAAAACGGAGAAGGATTTAAAGGAAATGGCGCGCTCGAAGTACGCGTCTTTCATTTGCAATAAAATGAAAACGACGGCGTTTTATTTTTATTTTTTATTTATATATTTTTGTAAAATATAATTTTCTTACTGCTGCGTTGACTTGGAATTAAGTAAACGCTAGACATATTGTATATTTATATTTTCACAATATGAGTAGCTTAGATACTTAGCCAAAAATATTTTAATAAAATTTTAAAGTTTTTTCTTTTTTAAATACACCACAATTAAATTTCATTTTAAATCAAAATTAGGAAAATGAATCAATTTGGTCTATATTAATATCTCTGGCGACTTCGCTATCGTGCACCTTCGAACTATCAGTGGATGCTGCGGCAGTGCCTAATATGAGGTTGCTCCTACCTCAGACAACTTCGAGGTTCCCATTACAGAGGTTGAAACCACTGAACCTATTTCCTTTTTTAAAGTATTATTTAGTCCGACGTTGAACCAGGATTAAAATGCATAGACTAAAGTGTTACCCACTAAAACTTACTGACTAAATTATTAGTTCCATCAAAATTTTCAAACTAAAAATCTTTTAATTTCACACCTTAGCATTTTAAAATTTACTTAAAAATCTCATTTAAATTTTTTAATAAAAATTAAAAGATTAGTGGTTAATAAAAATTAGTTAAACTATATTCAATTTATATATATATATATATATAAAAGTTGGTAATGGACATTCATTATTTCAAAAAATAACGAGAATAGATATCGTGTCGATATGAGTACTCTTTCTAGAAATATCCTATTACTTGTTCTATTAGATGCGGTTAGATAACTATGGCTACGTGGAACTTCAAAGAGCATCTTCACTTGGGCCTACGACAACTCGATTAAAATAACAAATATATAATAATAATAATAATAATAATAATAATAAATGACATTATTCCCCTAAAATAATGAAGGTTCAAATGGAATAATCCATTCTGTACAAACAAATAGTATGGGTATGAACGTTATCAAATACTGTAAATAGGCAGCGTGTGACGTGGCATTGGTGATCCTTGCTGTCCTCCAAATCGGATTGATTTTCTCACCACCTCTCTCAAAAAAAAAAAAAAAAAAAAAAAAAAAAAAANAATGATAATCAGAAAATCCCAAACGTGAGAAACACGTGTCCGAAAAGCAGTGTCCTTGAGGTCGTGAGAGTGATCGATCACGCCCTAGATTCGCTCCCAAATTGATTTTACGTCAATCTTCTTCTTCTCACTGTTGAATGTTGATTGAGATTTTTATATAACTAATTTTTTAGAGCCAACAAAAAATGGCTTTGAAGCCGAACGAAGCTCTGGTTTCTGATGTTTTTGCTTTTAGTTTCTTGATGGTGGAATCGCCGTCTTCAAGTTTACGCATTGCTTAAATCGTCCATTCGTGGAGTAGCGTCGAGTTTCGAATCGTTTTCTTAATTTGATTTGACGTCGTCTCGGGATTCTGGTTTTTACGATGGTTCTTCACTGGTGTTGGATTTAAGCTTGTTCTCTATCTCCTTGATGTTCGTGATCTTTACCATTCTTGAATAGGTTGATTCCTCTTATCAATCTCACTGCATTAAGTTATTGTTTGTGTTTTCTGTTTCTGTTTCTTTGGATTCTGAAGCCTGTTCTACATTAGGGCTTTTCCGTTTCAACATTCCTGATTCTTTCTTTTCCCCCATGCGTGTCTACTAACTAGTTACGTTGCAAAGTTATGATGCTTAGTTTTCGAAAATATTCTTTTCAGGTTTTGTGAATGATCTATTCGGTTGTTTCTGGACTTCAGTAATGGAACCAGGAATCTATTGTGGGAATGTTAGGGTTCCATGTGAGATTATTCTTGACGTTTTAGATAGGGAATTTTGGTACTGATTTTTCGTCAATCTTCGTCTTCTTCTTCTTTTTTGTTTGTTTAAAGTTTTGTGGTCGCTGATGACATATGTGTGCCTCTAATTTTTTATTTTAACAAGGATGATGGAATGTTGATCTGTTTATTGGTTTCTTACTCAGCAGAAAGAAAGGATTCGAAGTATCTGCTGCAATATAATATCATACTCTGAAAATGATTCTTTACCAACACTGCCAATATAATTTTATATTATGACTCAAAGCATCTAATCTGTGTGGTTGGTTTTTATATCAATCAATCTCCCTGTGCTTACTGCTTACTAGCTTGTTTATTTGAGTGAGTTGGGGTTGAATTTCTGCAGGAAGGATTGCTATGCCACACAATTATGTCCTTCAAAAGCTTTTTTCGCGAGCTATGGGAAATCAAAGACGGACTTGCAATCAAACCGAAGCGAGGGGGAGAAGGAAGGAACTGGCGAAGTCGAACCAGGTCACATATTGCACCTGATGAAGTGCTTCCTCAGCCTGAAGCAGTTCAGCAAGGCCAGTGGGCAAATTTGCCTCCTGAGTTGCTTTTGGACATAATTCGAAGAGTAGAAGAGAGTGAAACCTCGTGGCCTGCTAGGACTGCTGTCTTGTTTTGTGCTTCAGTGTGCAAGTCATGGAGAAACATTACGAAGGAAGTTGTCAAAACTCCTGAGCAGTGTGGGAGGCTCACGTTTCCCATTTCACTGAAACAGGTAAAGGGCTTACTTTCATTGATCTCTTTTGATAAGTTTATGCTTCAACTTACACTTGCCATTGTTTCTCTTGCGAAGCCGGGACCTCGAGACTCCCCAATTCAATGCTATGTTAGAAGGCACCGAGCATCTTCGACCTATCGTCTATACTCCGGATTGGTGCCTTGTAGGTGACGTTCCCTTTTTCTACTTGTATTCTTATTCCTAATAAACTTTGAAAAGAACAAGGTTAGGCTCATGAGATGGTCCATGTTTGATATACCACACCTTGTTTGATCATCTTGTTGATATTTGAATATGATTTCCATTTTATAAATGCATCCTTCTGAGTTCTGTGTTCTACACTTTCCAGTTTAATCTCCCAGCTTATGGGAAAAGACAGTTTTAATTTCTAATGCATTAACGAACTATCATGATGTTCTATATGGTTTTCACTTAAATGATAGTATTATTGAATTGACAGCGGAGAATGAAAGTGATAAACTTTTATTAGCAGCTAAGAGAGTAAGAAGGGCTACAGGTACAGATTTTGTTATATCACTGGTAGCTGATGATTTTTCCTGGACCTGCAATACCTATGTAGGCAAATTAAGGCAAGCGTTTCGTTCTTGATTGACTATTGTTGTTTATCCGATAACCTCGTATTGATGTCTCGACATTTCATTTGACAAAATATTGCAGGTCCAACTTCTTTGGCACAAAGTTCACCATGTATGATACTCAACCGCCAGTTCTCCCTGTAGTGCAACAGAATAATCAATCAAATCGTTCATTTCATGCTAAGCAAGTCTCTCCAAGAATGTCAGCTTTTAACTACACTATAGGGGCAATCTCTTATGAGCTTAATGTTCTACGCACTAGAGGGCCTAGAAGAATGCACTGTGCCATGCACTCAATCCCTGTATCTTGCATTCAACAGGGAGGAAATGCACCGACACCGACGTCATTCACGGCCTGTGTCGATGACCAATGCTCTCCTCTACCAGCTTCTAAAGGAAAGGAGCCAGAGACAGATGCAAGTTCCACATGCATCCAGGGTGCACAGGTTCAAGATTTGGGAGAATCCTTGGTTCTTAAGAACAAGGCTCCTAGATGGCATGAACAGCTTCGATGCTGGTGCTTGAACTTCAGAGGACGTGTGACAGTGGCTTCTGTAAAAAACTTTCAACTCGTGGTCGATGTAGATCCCGCACTCAACGTGTCGGTTGAAGAACAAGAGAAGATAATATTGCAGTTTGGGAAAATTGGAACGGACATCTTCACAATGGATTATCGCTACCCGCTCTCCGCCTTCCAAGCCTTCGCAATCTGCTTGAGTAGCTTCGACACCAAACCAGCATGTGAATAACAATCCATCGGATTCTCAGTGATTCAGAATAGAGAGAGTTCGGGCCTCTTATCAAAACTTTGCCTCTTTGACTTGAAAGCCTCATGAACTGGAAGGTAAAGCATTGCACACAGCAATTCACAAGTACAAGTTATGGAGCTGAACTCGATGTATGCGTGACTAACATCTGTTGATCTGAGATTGTCTTATAATTTTACCATCTCCCTGTTACTGAAAACTTCCCACCAAAGAGCTTAAAATCAGCCCAAGCTTAGCAACCCTTTTATCTTTAGTATTACTATTAAAATTCAAATATTGCGGCGACGAACCGAATCGATCGCGTTACTAATGTCTTAATTACTAGTTGAGCTATACTTAGTTGAATCAATACGTTCTAGATAATACTTTAATTTTATTATTATTATTATTATTATTATTATTAACAATAACTCACCTAATATAATATATTAATATATTGTAATTTGTAAAACCATATTATAAAAATATGGCACAAAAGCATATTATTGATACCCAAAGTTTATCCCTTAATATTGATTCTCCTCTTTAAACTTTTCAAAATATGCTCTCGTCAACCTAACTTAATTAATTAATTAAAAGTAAATAATTAAGGCATATTACTAGAAGTTAGTTTTAATAAAAAATATTTTAATCATTTTTAAAAATAAAATTCACATAATCAAATTTTTACCCATTAATTGTTACATCAAATGATATTGTAAATAATGACAAATTCTTCAATTTTAAATATTATTTTAAAAATGATTTTAATGTTCTCGAGTTAAAATAAAAATAAAACTTAGGCCTATGAAGTTTATAATGTATATTGTATGATTTAATATATATATATATATATATATATTAATGGGATTATTTATTATTTTATTGGAACTAAATTTTCTTTTGGGCCTTTTTTTTTCTAATTCTGGTGTTCTATGGGCGACCCATTTCTGGCCCTATGTCTCTTAACCCCCATGGCTCTGCAACTGCAAGAAGACGGAGGTTTAAGCCTCGGCACCAGACATCAAAGCCCTGTCAACCTAACCATGTTCTTACTTGATCAACAAGACAACTCTTATTTTCTGGTGGCATTATAGCGGTTTCGTTATCAGAAATTTATGCAAGCGGAATTTTCAGAGATTCTATTTTTGTTGAATTTATGGCTGTCTCTAGATTATCCGCCTGCGTAGCAATGGCTGCGGCTGCTGCGTCATTGCCGACGATCGCCAATCGCACCTACGCCGACTATCCCTTTCGCTTCTCGCCTTTCTCTTCTTCTCATACCTCTCAGGAGGATAAGTCTTCTGATGAGAAATCGGACGCTAAACCCGCCGTTGAGGAGCCGAGTAAGTCTGGATTTGATGCTGAAGCATTGGAAAGAGGCGCTAAAGCTCTCCGAGAAATTAATAGTTCCCCCAATGCTAAAAAGGTGCTGCTTCATTTTTTTTTGCTTAATTCGTTTCGTTTTTGCTTAATAGTTCCCCCAATGGCAGTGTTCGATGAAATTTTGTTTCTGCTGGTGAATGATGTGAAATCCAACTTCCTAGCTTTTTATTGCTTTAAACTGTTGTGTTCTTTCTGGGTTAGGTCTTTGAGCTGATGAAAAACCAGGAACAAGCGCGTCTTGCTGAGGTGGCTGCTGAAAAGGCCCATTACGAAGTCATTCAAGCTCAAGCTGATATAGTAGGTTCTTTTCTATGTTATTACTACATAGTAGTTCTAGAATTTTTATTACTCGTTTGGTTTGATTACTCTCATTATCTGAAACTGTTGGTTTGCAAATAGTAAGCTACTTGAACGAGTTAGCCTCTGGTGTCTAGTCTATATGTTAACATGTTAGATTTACAGGATAGACAACGGAAATTGGCTGAAGAACAGAGAAATCTTATTCAAGAACAAGCTCAGGCAAAGGCACAAATGCTGCGCTATGAAGATGAGTTGGCCAGAAAAAGAATGCAGGTGGGTTGGTTTTAGTTGGTTCTCCAGAATAAGGATGAGTTGGAAAATGCATGTTAAGATTAAAAGATTTTGATTGTGCATGTTAATGTCTTATTATTTATGTCTTCTTATTCTTTGCAGACTTATCACGAAGCTCAAAGGCGACATAATGTGGAGTTAGTTGGAATGCAAGAACAATCATCTATAAGGAAAGAACAAGCAAGACAAGTAACTGAGGAGCAGATACAAGCACAACAACGACAGACCGAGAAAGAGAGAGCTGAAATAGAGCGGGAAACCATACGAGTGAAGGCTATGGCAGAGGCTGAGGGTCGTGCACATGAAGCAAAGCTGACTGAAGACCATAACCGCAGAATGCTGATGGAACGAATAAGTGGAGAGAAAGAAAAATGGCTTGCTGCAATTAACACGGCTTTTAGTCATATTGAAGGTAGATTAAATTTAATTTATAAGCATGTGATGGTTCATGGTATTGGAGTGACAATTTCATAATATGGAATAGATTATTGTGTTCTAATTCAAAAGTTGACGTCTGAGGTTCCATACATTCTAGTTTACGAACCTCTTTTCAGATAAGTAGCATTTACTTCCATTTATTTGAAAGTTCATATAGCTTGACGAATCGAGAAAATTTGGGAGAGCCACATTATGCAATAGATTAACATGCTTTCCAGTATTAGTTTAATCTCATATTTGGCACTACTCCAATGCACAAGACACCTTATATATGTACTTCTGTATAATACGTGCAGGGGGTGTAAGGATTTTACTAACTGATCGGAATAAGTTGGTTTTGACTGTTGGTGGAGCTACTGCATTAGCTGCGGGAGTATACACTACCAGGTGATTGTTCAGTTATATCCAAAAAAATATTAGTAAGGTATAATATAACTAATAATACTTATATTTAAACTTTTGGTCATTCACCTTCACAGTTCACAAGCCTTAACTTGATATTGATCTGCTAATGATCTGACTGACAAACGTTCTACATCCTTAATTCGACTAGGGAGATCTGAAAGTGAAAAAGCCACCCATTTTCATGAAAGATTGGAACTATGTATACATGTTATCCACATACAAATCTGTGATTAAAGTCTTTGGTTTACCTCACTGATTTTAAGCTTAATATGTTATCTAATCATTCTCCCTTTATCACACCTCGTGTACAGGGAAGGTGCAAGAGTTATGTGGGGTTATGTTAATAGGTTATTGGGTCAGCCATCCCTCATTAGAGAATCCTCTGTTGTAAGGTTTCCAGGTTTCAAGATAATACCCTGGGTAAAGAACAAAGCTGCTGCATTTTCTACAGGAGCTGGGGCGGCATCTCTTGCAGAAAATAAAAATGATCTTGGGAATGTTGTCCTCCATCCTTCACTTAAAAGGAGAATTGAACAACTTTCGAGAACTACTGCAAACACCAAGGCTCATGAGGCACCCTTCCGTAATATGCTATTTTATGGACCTCCCGGGACCGGGAAAACTATGGTTGCGAAAGAGATAGCCCGAAAATCAGTAAGATGTCCACCAATGCCTTACTGTTTACTCTTTTCTTTTTTTTGCCATTATAAATGTGTTTTGTTTGAACTTTTTTTGCCTGGATGGAACATGCTTCTCCTCTATTGTTCTAGAGGTATGATATGATATCGTCATTCAGCATAGCACAACTTTAGTTCAAAAACTCTACCGCCATGAAATGATTAGGACAGTTGACTCAACTTTTGGATCGTGCTGCTCAATTTGATCCCTAGTTCCTTTTGTTTAAACAGGGTTTGGATTATGCCATGATGACTGGAGGAGATGTTGCTCCTTTAGGTCCACAAGCCGTTACAAAAATACACCAAATATTTGACTGGGCTAAAAATTCAAGGAAAGGCTTACTGCTTTTCATCGACGAGGCTGATGCTTTTCTCTGCGAGTAAGTCCCCCATCCCACCCCCCATAACAGTAAGAAAAAGGCAGAGCATGTAAAAGTAATCTTGTTATTCTGTTAAGCCCTCCTTGTGAGGTTAGTATAGGATTAACATGAAAGTAGTACATGTCTGAAATGTCTGAAACGTCTGTCCTCAATGCAGGCGCAACAGTACACAGATGAGTGAAGCTCAGCGAAGTGCTCTAAACGCATTGCTGTTCCGAACTGGTGATCAATCAAGAGACATAGTTCTTGTACTTGCAACAAACAGACCGGGCGATCTCGACAGTGCCGTGACTGACCGAATGGATGAAGTCATTGAGTTCCCACTCCCTGGTGAGGAAGAACGCTTCAAACTGCTGAAGCTTTATCTAAACACGTACCTAAGCAATCAAAATGAAGCCAAATCCAAGCAAGCATTCTCATTCAAGAAAATCCCCCAACAAATAACCATAACAGACATAACCGACGATATTCTTCGAGATGCAGCTCGAAGAATCAAAGAGTTCTCCGGCCGTGAGATCGCAAAGCTGCTGGCCAGTGTTCAGGCAGCTGTTTATGGGCGGCCAGACTGTGTCTTGGACTCTATGTTGTTTACAGAAATCGTTGATTATAAGGTAACCGAGCATCACCAAAGACTAAAGCTAGCTGCTGAAGGTGGCCATCCTGTTTAGCTGAGGAATTTTTTCATTGTAACATCACTTCAGGGAAGAGCCATCATTTTTACCTCATTTTTTACCCATCATGTAAGCATACGAACACTACAATTCTGTGGTTAAAATATTCATTCATGGGTTAAAAAAAACTCAAAGCTAGGAGTTTGGGCCAATGGGCTTTCAGGCCCAATTCTCATTGAAGCCCAGATTTCAATTATAAATCTTCAATAAAAATTCTTATTTTATCCATAAAAAAAAAAAAAAAAAAAAAAAAAAAAAAAAAAAAAAAAAAAAAAAAAAAAAAAAA
>NC_036656.1:5960441-6089439 GCF_002806865.2 Cucurbita pepo subsp. pepo | reverse complement strand
AAAAAAAAAAAAAAAAAAAAAAAAAAAAAAAAATCATCTGTTAAGAAGCTCCCGAAGTTCTTGCGAATTGCGACTGTGACATCATTTTTACTTTTACTTTTTCCGCAGCTTTTATTTTTACCGGTTCTTGGGAAGAACATTGAACATGGATTTACCTGCATATCCTTTTTACGTCTCATGGGGACAGTAAAATTTTCATTTTAAATTCGGTGTCCTTCGGGTCGTAAGTCGGCCCGACAAAGGACGAAATATGGTACGGTGCGGTCGGAACAATCTGTCGACGGTCGGCTGATCCGATGACCTGACGGAGACAATTACAATAAACGGCGGAACTATGTGACTTTTAAGACAAGTTTTCGTGGAGAAACCAGCTGTGACGGTGGAGGGCGGTTGCTGCCGTGTGCGACGACACGTGTCACTCAGGTGGCCCAGTCCCCGCCTTCGGTGGTTTCAAATATTTGCCACGTTTTCTCCTCTCTCTGTTTAAAACTGCTTTTCGTTCTCATTTTCTCTCTCTAAACGGAAAATGGAAATGAAAGCGGATGCGGTTAGTGATTCAAAAGTCTCTGCCGCTTCCGAAGTAATTTCGTTTTTTCTTCGTGAGATTATTTGGTGCCAGAAGTAGCTGCGATTGTGTGCGCCGTCGTCATGAGCGGCAGCGGAGAGGCGAGAGAAGAGTCGGCAGACATTAGAGGATCGATCGGCAACATTGCCGCCGTCGAAGCCGAAACATGCAGAATACGGCCATGCACGATCGTTCTGAGAGAGAAACATGAGAATGTTCTCTAATCGATCTTCTCGCGCAGTTCTTCGAGGAAATAGCTTGCGAATTTCCTTCGGTACTCCTTATATGAAGGTAAACGCTTCGAGCGCAAGTTTTAGTGTATTTCGTGGTGCTTGATGCCTTTTTGGCTCCAGAAAAGAGAAGGGCGCTCTTCTCGATTAGTGCATGTGATTCAAAGATCATTGTTAATTAATGCGAGTTCGTTCTACATATCTCGATGCAAATTACATGATTATTCTCATCATAAATTCTTCAATTGCAGTATTGTTTAATGGTTTCGCTCATGCGTTTGAGGATCATTTTATTTCATTTTATTTTACCGAAGGAATAGGCCACAATCATTTACTAATTACGAAACTATATTTTAGCACACTTAAGAATGGATTAAAAATACTTAGAAACTGAGATCTGAGGAACTGGCTCAAGAACAATCATGGAGATTATTCACGAAATTTTTATCAAATCGTAAGAGTCGTTTATAAGGTCTTATAAAACTAGGGTTTAAGACGTAAAAAATTAAGGTGTTGTCTGTTAACTAGGGTTTAAGGCATAAATTGTTTTTGCATAATTGTGCTTGTTTACGTTACATGAAAGATGTTATGGAAGTAATGATTAACGATTTGATTGATCTTTCCAGCAGGAAAAGTTTGTGCTCCCAAACTGTTGCAAGAAAATGGAAATTTCTTGTGGTTCTAGTGGTTTTTATTTTATAATTGTTTATTATTCCGTCCGTTGGGGATATTTGTTTTCCTTTTGTCGCTTTCCGAAGGTCTCGAAAGCAGATTGGAGAGCGAGGGCTCAATCTCATTATACGGTGGGCGGTGGATAAAGCTGAGGAGATGCTGCCGCCGCAGCGAGGTCAGTAGAAAAAAGTTGAAATTGCTGCAGCAGCTGCTGTTGCTGGTGTGGAAAGGACATCAAAATTCAAAAGAAGTATGCTCCCGAAAGGTCAGAATGACTTCTAATAAAGCTGAAAATGCATTAATATGATGGTTGCCTGTCAGAACTCAGCAGTAGTGCCGCTTGGTAAAGTTGAAGCATCCCCATTTTTTGAAGCCTAACCCCATTTCACAAACTTCCCAGCTTGTCTCCAACACTCTGGAGAGTACCAGACGCCCTAGAGACCTTGGGTATGGGCTATTGATTTCAGGTAAGATTTCTTGCTCATTATTATTTGTATTTGTAACGTGTTTTTCTAAGGCATGATTGATCGAGTAAATTGATTTATTATACTGCTGCAGAGACGAACTCGGTAAGAAATGGGCTTAGCCCATTGAAATTTTCCCCAGCTTTCACGTCTGCGTACATTAGATGCCTGTAATAAGAGAAGATCTGAACATTTGCTCTTCCATTTTGTAGCAAACTATATGGAGCAATGCCATAGATGGAAGCATTCAAAAGCTTGTCGTCTGGAGACCGCTTTAGATGATTCATTGACGTAATTAAAAGAGGTAACTATTATTATTTTGTGTTTCCCTTCAGAATTTATTTTGTATTGTTGGATTTGATAAATGCTTCATATTTTTTCATTTCAATAATACTTTACGTTGAAGACACTCATTGCAGAACACACCGCTGTAGCCTTTAATTGCATTGTACATTAAAGACATAAGAACATATCTGTTCCTCAATTTTCCAAGCATATTCCCGCAGTAAAAAATTTAAGAGCTTCTTTCTTATCAATGTTTAACTGTCTGGGGTCATCTATTTACTCGAAATCTGAGATTTCCAGACCCTTTTCTCTACCAGACAGAGGGGCAGGGTACCATTTCAGATAATCCAATTCCCAAAGCTCCATAGCTGATTTAAAGCCTTCGCTGTTATAAATGTATTTTATATGTTTATAATTTTTATTAATCTGGGTTTATCTAACTAGCAAATTTCTATTTCTGAAGAAACAAAGTTGTAGTCCTGAAAGAACAAATTTATATATTGAACATATTTAATTCCTTAATCATGAGTAGAATGCAACGAAGACTAATTCCTGAAAATTTAAGTTGCAATTCCAGGATTGAAATAGATTCGTCCTTTTTTTTTCTCCACCAGTTTCTAGGGGCAAAAAAATATGGAAATGTAAGCGGACTACGCTTTTTCTGATATTATGAACAAACACACTCTCATAGTACTTCTTGGATTATAGGTTTCCAACAAAATCAAAGCCTTCTTTAATGAGGGTTTCACCTCTCATTCGCTGTTCTGTCTCAGGGTTAACGAAGATTATAATTTGTAGATAATGACAAAAAAGAAAAAAAGACATTGTATCAGTCTACATTCTAGCCACAGAATTGAAATATTGGTATTATAGATGTAAATCTAACAGCCTACCATACACTTTCCTTTCGCATCTTCCGCGACGGCCATCTCTTTTTTTTACTTCTGCTGATACAGTTTCATTGGTTTTGTTTTGGGGAGGAGTTACTCAACTTATTTCAGTTGATTTTGGTAACATTGATGCTTAAAACATCCAGGTAAGAGGTAGAAGTAACACGACAAAGTGTAATGAGATATATTCGTTCAAGAACTGAATATTGCCTCTCTCCCTTGTTCGATGCTACTAATATTGGTCTGTGTCACATGCACTTACTCTAAAATCTATCTTCTTAGAACTTAGTCAACAAGGATACATTATTTCACGAAATGGGTTTGAAGTAAAACTTCTAACAAGTTCTTACGTTTGTTTCTTCTTCATGGCTTGTTTGTTGTTGTGCATCCAAACCTTGAAAACTTGCCTCCTTACGCCCACCTCAGCGCAGAACTGCTGCACTTCCAATTCATCGTGTTTCTGAATTCTCCACCCCAGTTTTTCAGCAAACTCTTCCATCTTGTCCTTCTGTCCCTGTGTGAACTTTGTTCTAAATCGTTTTTTCATTAATTGTTGCTGCTGACCGAACAGGTCCCGGGCTCCATTATTGGACTGGTGAAACATGTTTAGATCTTCACTTGAAGACTCGTCCGGAGCTCCATTGCTTCCTCCAAATGCCATCATCGAAGAAATTGGAACTGCCGGCAATTGATGGTGGCGGGAGAGTGGAACTGGTGACCTATCAGTGCGATGGCCATTGTTTCTGATGGTGTTGGAGATGAAAAAACCACTGGGTACAGCTAGCTGTGTGGGCTCGTGATCTTTCACCTCTTTCCGGTGAAAGTTCCGATGGCATTCACAGGCTGCACACTTCAAGGCCTCGGGCGTTCCAGTTTCTCCACCAGGCATGAACTCGCCACAACCATCGAGAACATGGCCTCCAGTACTCGCTGCGTGGTTCTTCAAACATTCTCGATACCGAACTGAAGGAATAACATTATTACTTGCAGGTGGTGTTCTTGAGATTGATCTGCTGCTTGCGATCGGCTGAGTATCTGCAGAGGGTGAGGCAGTAACGGAGGTCTGGACTGGATCTGGGGTTGCTACAGGATGGTCTGTTGTGTGTTTGTGTAAATACTGATGCAGACTCAGTTTGTGATGGTTTTGATTCAGTTGATGAGAGAAATGGAGCTGGGGTACTGTGTGATCTCTTCTGGTATCAGCTGGTGTTAGATGTGTATGATCAGAATTAGGCAGTTTGGTTGAAGATTCCGTATTTGATTGATAGCACAAAGGGGAAGGAGTTCCTATTTCCTCATCTTCACCTCTCATCTCCATTAATATCTGATCTCCAAAAAAAAGGTAACAAATCTAAACTAGCTTACTTTTGGGTGCCAATAACTAAGCCACCTTCCACATCATTACCCTTCTATATCCTAGACATTCATTTGGATCTTCCACGAACTAAGCAACGCTAAGCTCCCTCTGATCATGATCTCAATTAGCCAGGTAGCTAATTAATCTCCAGATTCCTTTGCTAATTCCTGGTGCTTTCTTGCGTCCTCCATCACTCCCAATCCGTTCTCGGAAGTGCTACAAACTGTTGGGTAACAGGAAATAAATGGATTACTGGGGACGGAAAGACAAAAGAGGAGAAATTTTCAACATCTATGAATTCTTGAATTCATACAGAGAGAGAAAGAGAGAGAGGGACCTACCAGCGTCTGCTATCAAAATCTTACCTTTGTTAAATTGGGGAGGGAGGGGAATATGAAGAAATATGCAGTAAGTAAGTAAGAGCAGCAGGAAAACGACAATAGTGAATATGGAAGCTGCTGGGGGATGGATGCAATCAGAAGAAAGAGAGTATAAGAAGAAAGAAAGATGGTGTGTAGGAAGAAGGTAAAGAGAGGTTTTTTTTTTTTTTTTTTTTTTTTTTTTTTTTTTTTTTTTNCTACCACCCGCCCAAACCCAAGATCGGAAGCCGCAGGTGTGGGGGTTTGGAGAATAAAGTGATGACTGCAGAAGAGGACTATTCCAGCAAAACAACCGACAAGGTCATGTTAGTCATCTCCCACAGCCTGCAGCTTTGGTCCTGTTTCTAATAATTGCCTTTCTGGGCACTTTCTGAAACCCTAAACCACTCCCCACTTCCCTAATAAATGTATTCAAATATGCAAGACAGCAGGAGATTAGATTAGATTAGTGACGAAGCCCAAGCTGGTTTTCTGACTAGACTCCTAACTCGGCTGCCCCTTGCCTGGAATGGGATTCTCCCAAAGACAAAACAATACCTCTAAACAAGGGATTATTATGAGCAAGAGAGAGAGAGAGAGAGAGAGAGTTTTTATGAGGGGTGGGGTTATAAAGTGAAGGAAGGGAAGGATGGTCCACTTATGTTTGTAGTGTCAGATTCTCTTTCCCCCTTTCCCCATCAAGGCTGTGGCTGTCTTAATGTTTCTGCAACTCCACTCATCCCCTAACACAACACTTTGCTACGTCTCCACTCTTTTCCATTTATATCAATCGCTAACTTTTGGGGCATTTGGTGGATATCTAACACTGCACGCCAATTTGTACAACACTCACTCACCACTCTGGTTTTTCACCCTTTTCTCTCTTTCTTCATTATACCTCTCCTTTATTTGGTCCACCCCACTTTCCATACCTCTCGCTCTAGGCCTGTCTTCTTTGTTTTTTTACCACGCCCCCTCAGTCCCTGCTCATTTTGACCAGATCTTAACGCATTCAATTCACTGATTTCTTTGTACCAACGCAGCTGAAGTTTGCTTTTGTTCCTGTTCTACCGTCAACTTTCAACAGTTCTCTGCTCCTCCTTTCTCGGTAACTTTTTTTTTCTACCAATCCCTACATATGAATGATACAATTCCTTTTGATTTACTGAGCTTGTATGAGTAAGTTTTCAGCTAAGTTTAGTTTTGATTATCTAACAAACTCTCCCTTACATTAAATAAGTTTAAATACATTCAAAGTTTAGGAGAAAAAATGGAGCTTTGTCAGTCTACCTCTATTATTTTGTTTCTTTAGGAGAAAAAAATGGAGGTTACCTATCTCTATTATTCTGTTTTTTTCTGGGTGGGAAACGCTAGAAGTTTCTTAATCCTTATTAATTAATTTGTATAATGCAGATCAGCTATTGCAAACTAATCAAAGAATAATTTTCTTGGATTAGCAACCTTATAGGATGTTAACCTTTTAGAAAAAAATCTCGCCTATATTTAGTTAAGTAGAAATGATTACTTATGTATTTATTAAGCCTTTGCAAGCTGATTAATTGTTGCCCAACGTCTCTAACTACTAAGGTTAGCAATTAATTGTAATTAATAGCATAAATAATTTATGTTAACATATGAACTTAATTTTCTTCATTAGGTATCACATTTAATGTTAGCTATTTGATTTCCCTCTTTTGTACTAAATTTATGGTAATTCACTTGATGGAATGGACTTTTCTTTTCCCAATGTTGGCACTTTGACAATTATATATATATATATATATATATATATATATATATATATATATATATAATTTAGAATAGGGTAGGATTAGATAAGTGACAAGATTTTTTAACCGATGGATCATAATTTCGTACCTTTCAGATCTGGAATTATTACAGGACTAATTAATTTGACATCTAATCCTCCTTTAAACCATTGTTGAATTACAAAATGTCGAGATTATTAAGAAATTCCAGTAAGCTTTTAAATGAAACAATGTCACATAAAAACCTCCTTCATATTTGTCCCATTCCTAATCGAGATGCAGCCACCAGCTCCACTGTCTTTCTATATAGTACTGAGTGTAAAAGTTCAACCATACCCTTATGATTCTTAGAGAGAAAAATTCATGAGAAGGGTATTAAGGACCTTTCACATACGCCCCATGGGAAACGACTAAGTTGAACACCTGCTGATGCATATGAAGGTAACAACGATATTGTTAATTTTATTTGCTAACTGTTGATTTGATTTATTGACATTTAAGTTTTAAGTTTTTATATCCGACATTTATTATAATGTTATGTAATTATTTTGTAGCCAAATAATACCCATTAAGTTTGACCAATTAGTGAGCTTATAATAATTATAATAGACTCATGCAGTTACATATAATATCATAAAATGGGTTTTTTATTTTTTATTTTTTGAATTGGGAAACATAGATCTGAACGCTAGGTAAGATCTTCAAACACATTAGGTTTCTCGAAACTATATAAGGACATTATTTTATATTTTATATCTGAAAAATAATAGTTAAATTGGTCAAAATGACGGCAGTCAATTTGATGGAACGGCAGCAGTACGCTGCGTTTTGTGGTACGTGCGAAACCTAAATGGCTGCTGATCTTGATCGTGTTTAAGTCAAACAAAGAGTGCCGAAGAAGTGTGTTAATTTAGATCTTAAATCATTTTAATTATTAAATTATTATTTTAATAACGTAATTAATATTTTAGGTTATCCAAATCCACACGCGTCCCATTGCCGCAGGGAACAATTCCCAACCAACTAATATTAATATTAAAAATAATAAAACTGATAACGTGGCGAAAGCCCAGTCCCATTTCCTTTTCCCTCTCCATTTTCCAACGCGCCTCCACGTCACCATTTATTTTCTAATGGAATTTAAATTCGAAAGGTGAGAAGCAAATAATTCGTAGGTTTTTAATGGGCTTTTGGGTCCAAAAATTGAGCCCATCCAAAATTATTTTTTAATAATTGAAAAAAAGTAATAAAATTAAATTTTATATTTTGTCGTTTAGCGACATGGAATCGTTTGGTATAAAAAGAGTGATGGAATGGATGGGTGTGAGAGAGAGAGAGAGAGAGAGAGAGAGAGAGTGGAAGCTCCACAAACGCTTAGAGAGAATGTTTAGTCAACGAAGTAATCCAAACCTCTTGAATTTTTATTTATTTAATTATTATTTTATTATAATTATTATTTGCGTTACGTAAAAAAGTTTTGGTATTTCTTTCTTTTACCGCTAAATTTTGCATTTTCAGTGTCGGTTTCGTACTTTTATGTCGGGCACCCTTCTCTCTCTCTCTCTCTCTCTCTCTCTTCCCACTTTCTTTCTCTTTCCGACAAAATTCGTTATGCGCGTACCACTACTTACCCGCACGTGTCGAATTATTATTCAATGAAGCCCAACCCACGACTTATTGGGCCGTTCAGGCCCACTCGGAATCTTCATGGGCCGTTCTTTTTGTACTATTTGATTGGGCCTGTTGAGTTTGCTATGGGCCTTGATGGGCCGCTGTCTTTCGTACTTGATTTAAATGGGGATTACTTTCTTTTTCTCTCGGATATGTCTCTCCTAGCGTCGTTCTTCGCCTGCGTCAAAACCCAATTGGAGCGCCCATCTGGAAGTTCTTTCAGCCGCCGCATACACGACGTTTCTCTGAATGCAGTCGACAATACGAGGGATCCATTTGAACAAGGTACCCATAGGTATATCCACTTTTATTATGTTATTAACTGCACTGCTGCATTTGTGTTCATTTTGATTGTTTGGGCATTGGGGGGAATCCCTTTATTATCTGCTGCTGCTGCTGACGATGATGATGATTTGAATCAATGGCTCTGTATCTGTGTTGTTCTATGAACCCTTGATGCGAGTTAAATCTATGAACACCTACCTCCATTATCTCATTATCACTTACCCTCCTCATGCTTCCATTCACCATTACACCCTAAAATACACCATTTGTTTGTTCGACATTTGAGGATTCTATTGGCATAACTAAATTAAAGGTATAGTCAAGGAATTATAGACCTTCGTAATGATATTGTTAGGAATTATGATTCTTCACAATTGTACGATACGCTCCACTTTGAGCATAATCTCTTATGGCTTTGCTTTGGGCTTTCTAAAAAAAACCTCGTACCAATAGAGATGTTTCCTTGGTTTATGCTCATAATCATTCTCTAAATTAGTCAACGTGGAACAACAATCCTCAACATATATGATATTGTCCACTTTAGAGTATGAGTTATCTGACTTTGCTTTTGCCTTCTCATGATCATTCTCTTAATTAGTTAATGTTGGACTATTCCTCTCAAGAATCATCAACAACTCGTTCTTAACTAGTTCACGTTGGATGGCTTCTTTCAATAATTCTGGACACCTCCATGATCTTAATCTTATATCTAAAACATTTGAACAGTATTTATTTTGAGGTTTTAAAAAGCAAATATTATTTTGATGGGCTCAATTTCCAATGGACCCATAAAAAGAGATGTTCCAAAATCCAGGATCGGCCCACCTGTCGAGCCCAAAACAGATAAGTTGGGCTTCAAACTTAGCTATTCAAAAACATTAATTAATTAAATATAATAAAACATTGGAACACTTAAAGAAGAAGAAAGCATGGAGGAACAAACTTCATTGGGAATGAAGAAAGAGAAAGTAAGAGAGAGATGAGAAGACAAATCTATATTATATATTATAAAATTTTAATATATTTCGATTTTCACAAACATGAATGTATAGTGGAAAATTTCTGAAAGGGAGAGAAAAATAAAAGAAAATTAAAAAAGAAAAAAAAAAAAAGAAAAATGGATGATGATGGTGGGGAGTCTGCGAAGGAGACAGTATTTCCAAAAACCCGTCTCCCCATCTTTGAAAATTCCTTCAACAACATAATAGCCCTGCCTTTCTTTCTCTTTTTCTCTTCTTTTTTGTTCTTCCCCGTATAAAAACAAAGTTAATTTAATTAAAATTAAACAAAATTAAAGAAAAAGAAGAACACCCCAACATCCTCCCCATCGCCCATCGTGCTGTTCTGTTCTGTTCTGTTCTGCTCTGCTCTGTTCTGTTCTGTTCTGTTGTTGTCTTTTTTTTATTTCAACTTGTGAAGTCGTAGTAAAGCTGAGGTTGTTCTGTGTCGTTGAGGCTCCATGACAGAATGGCCACGCCCGGATTCATATCATTCCCAATTCCATGTGTGAATCTGGGCGTTCTTTGGCTGTGCGAGTGGTGCTGAAGCCACGAGCTTGTCTCGTTTCTGTACATCGAACTCGCCTGCTGCCCTGAACTCGCTGCTTTTCTCTCTTCCTTTTTGTATCTAATCCCACACGCATTGCATAACGACTGTGCCAAATTATCAATAACCCATCAAATCCATATATTAATTGAATGGTTAGATAGAGAATAACAGAGGATTGGATTGGATTGGATTGGATTAGATTGGATTGGATTGGTTTGGTTACCTTTGGGCCACTAGGGCCGTTGCGCCAGAGGGGGGTGGTAGTGGTGTCGCAATTGGCGCAGTGGCGAGCTAACATTTGGTCAGCATTGGAGCTGGATTTATCACCCCCACGGCGGCCACTTTTAGAGGAGGGAGGATGTTTGGTGCGAGATAAATCCCAGGCGAAATTAGAAGCGGATTGCTGCTCCTCGCGGCGTTTCTCATCGAACTCCGTCATACGAGTAGAGGGGGTACCGAGAGAGAGCGTACAATCGACAACCGGAGAAGAGGATTGGAAAGAATAATGTTGAGATTCATAGTAATTATTGTTGTAAGCAGGCATGGAGAAGAAGGTAGTCTGCTGCCCATAAAACGCAGCCTCACAAGAACACTCTCCGGCGGAGTAGCATTGGTAGCTTCCACAGCGTTGCATCATCTTTGTTGACTTTGAATATGAGAAGTAAGAAGGAAACAGAGGAATGGGTAGGAAATGAATGGAAGCAATGGGAGGATTTTATAAGCGAAATGGATGGATGGATGGATATATGTTGGGAGTAGTGAAAGTGAAGAAGACAAAGCCACATCAGCAAAAAATGAGTCCACGTTGTCGGAATGAAGAATATACGGAGGAGAGGTAGTTTTGTTTTAATTCAAACACCGTGGTGGGCCCAACAAATGAAACCGATGTCTGAATTGTCTGCTCTTGTCAGTCTGATTCAGTCAATGTGGGATGTAGGGTTGGAATAAAGCCTTTTGTATGTCTACGCCTGCCTATGTCTATGTGTGCGCTCCTCCTTCTCCGTGTCTATAAGCTTTCATAATCTTAGTAGATAAACTTGTGATCTTCCTCTTAATTGAGATCAATTTAAGCCAAACTCAAACGGAAATGCAATGTAGGTTAGCTTCCTTGGCAAGGAAAACGAGGAATAGGAGTGTAGTTTGAAGTTCTACTTACATTTCACGAAACCGAAAATGGTGCTTTAAGAATCTTGAGCTTAGAGGGGGGAGAGGGGGGAGTGTTTCTTTAATCACGTGCCTTTCTTGGTTGGGATTCTTAACGTTTGAAAGTGAACAAAATGAGGAAGAAGAAAGATGCGATGCGATGCTTGCGATACTGAGGCAATCATGAAAGCAAAGGACTGTGTTGGGTCTCCTAATTTTATTAGGTTATTAGATTCTGAGTCAAAGATACAACCTCCCAAAAAGGAAAAGCGTCCTCCAAACACACACACACACACATACATATATATATATATATATATATATATATATATATATATTACAACTCAAAGTAATCCCTAAATTATTAAAAAAAAAAAAACAAAAAATCCGACCAAACTGGGCTTTGAAAACGTGGGCCCCACAGGTTGTGTGTTCTGATGTGTAGAAAAATAAATAAAAAATATAAAAGAAACAATCAGATCGTCTTGAGATTGATGATGATATGCTCCTCTCTCTCTCTCTCTCTCTCTCTGTACCAAAATAAAGATGCTCTCTCTCTCTCTCTCTCTCTCTCTCTCTCTCTCTCTCTCTCTCTCTCTCTCACTATTGCTTTATGAGAGTCCAATCCACGTAGGATAGGAATGGCCACATCATCTGTTGCTTACGTGGCCATATCTGTTGATTATTATTAGATGCGAGAAAGAATTAGAATGGGGAAGAAGTATTGTTGGAAGTGATAGGTATGGGGACGTGGAATGTGGAGAGTGGTTTGTGCATGCATGCATGCAAAAAACGACAGTCAAATTAATGGCAAATGTGGAGGAATTCCAAACAATAATATAATTAAACCTAGAATAAAATAAATAAATAAATAAATAAATATAAAATTAGGTATTGAGAGAGGGAAGGAGTTGGGAGTTTAAAAAGGAAGGAACACGACATCCTTTGGTTCCTCAAAAGCAACAAATGTCTTACTGGAATGAATGTCTGTGGGAACCTTTGCTTCCTTCCCCCCAACTCTGCCCTACATTTCATTGCCTTCTTCTTCTCCTTCTTATTTGTTTTTAATTAAATTAAATTAAATTATACGTCGATTCTCCACAATGGTATGATATTATCTACTTTGAGCATAAGCTCTAGTGACTTTGCTTTGAGCTTCTTCAAAAGGCCTCACACCAATGAGGAGAATATTCTTTATTTATAAACCCCGAAATTAGCGGATGTGAGACTTTTATCATCCAACAATAATTAGATTGAGATAAAGACATATTAATATTTGTGGTAAAATTAAAAGGAGGGAGTTTGTACAACTACTTGTAGGTATAACCCGGAACAAGCCGCCTGCCAAAGTTAATACCTATTTTGTCCTCACTCTACCTAATATTCATATTCATATTCATATTCATATCATTGTCTCTTCTTACGAGGGGCTCTCTGCAAATCCTTCGCTTTTTGTTTTGGATTTTGTTCGTTTTTTTTTTCCTACTATTTAAATTATTATACATGAAATTATTATCTTGATGTGGATTGATGAATAAGTTTTGTTTTTTTTTTTTAAGAAACATATTTGAATTTTTAGCATCAAAATATGGTTTTGAAAACTTTGGAGACTTTATTTGGTGTGTTCTTTTTTTTTTAATATATGTAAAAATAAAATAAGAAATTAATTTCTCTGTATTAAGCTTTAATAATTAGTAAAACTAGGAAATCTTTTTCTTTTTCTTTTTTATTTTCTTTTCTCAAATGATATTTTGTTTCTTGTGGTTGTTAACGATTAATAATTAGACGTGACTGCTTTTTCGAGTACTGGTTTTTTGGCTTTAATTCTTATTAAACCTTGTCCTTTAATTGAATTTTAACATTTTGTTATTGAATTTAAGTTGGGTTATAAAATTTTCATTATTTCATTTAAGAATTTTATGCACAATTTTGAATTTAGTTTCAGCATCTTATGCCTTCAACTATCTAATTTTTTTATTTCTCGATTTTAAAAATTAAACTTATGAACATTATTGTCACTTTTTTTTTTTTTTTTTTTTTTTTTTTTTTTTTTTTTTTTTTTTTTTTTTTNAGAAAGCACTGCTTGAACTCGTCTATTAAATATGTAGTATACACTAAGCTGAGTATCAAAAATATGCCTACTATGAAGTTGACAGAACTCAAACCCGTTGTAACTAGTCGAACTATGATCGATGGACGGCGTTGTATTATAGGTGTTTTGAGTTGCTTAAGATTAAAGTAATGTGGTGTGGAAGATTTGAAGGGTAAAAGAAGATGGTAAGATGTATGGGCTTTTTTGAGTGGGAGTTGAGTTGAATCCAAAGAGAACGTTATAATAAGATCTCCCATCTTTTCTTAGTATTCTGAAGGGTGTTAAAGGGACACAAAAGGGGAGTTTGATTAGATTAACAAATAGTTTGTTCTTTCTCGAAAATGGTGTCCTTTGATTCGATTAATTCATCGTCACAATTTTCGATTCAATTTCCATGAAAAGGTTTAGCTTGGTATCACTGGACTTGGATCATTACCAATGGTATTAGAGCTAGACATCGAGTGGTGTGCCAATTGGGATGTTGGGCCTCAAAAGGAGGTGGATTTGTGAGAACCCACATTAGTTCAATACTTGTGACATTTGTAATCTTCACACGCTCACAACCAATCTGAATGGAAACTCAAGTCCTATATATATACATATTTTTCTCCGGTTTTGTGGCTTCGTTGGACCTTATGCGAGATTTGTCTTCGTCAATCGAACATCGCTTGTGTGAACTCCAAGCTACACACGCTGCCTGCGCGTGCATGTTCAATCGTCTGCGACACAACTGACTTGCCTCTAATCAAGACTATCAAGATTAAGGTCTCTCAATGTAACATTGCATCTCATCTTGTTATCTTGGTTCCCAATCGATATAGTCTATATGTTTTGACGTCATTCCAAGTCTCACGACATGTTTGGCAAAAGCATAGCGTTTTCTGCCTTACACTTGGGATGACTGCGGTGGAGGCCTAGGCCATCACACCGCCCGTCCCGAGATCTTCCAATTTGGAATGGTAAACAGGTGTGACATTTTATCCCATCTTGATAGTCGGGCGACCCGCCTCGTCGGGCTATAAGATAGTAGCTGCATGAATCGAAGCAAATACTAGAGTGGGCCCATTGGCTCTAAGCCGTACGTACCACTGTTCAATGCCATATTCTGCTGCGCATAAACTTTTTCTTGTTCTATGGCGTTGGGTTGAGGGGATCCATATATGTTGTTCAGGTCGATCAAAAGGAAGATATGAAGCACTGTTGGGTAGACCATGGCTCCAACCATAAGAACTTGGAGTCCATATCATGGTGAAGGTAAGGTTGTACTCTTCCGATCTTCAGACTTCCCGCTTTGCCTGGCTCGTTCTCCAGCCTCACTCGTGGCTCTCCACGGGAGGGTCATTGAACAACTGGAAAAAGTCCGGTCCCTGCTTTGCCATCCACTCTGGTTTCGTCCCGCTGTTGCGCGACTATCTTAGTCACAGCCCGCCATTATTCAAATGTACTTTTGATTATTGAGGTATTAATATCCGAATTAATAATATTTTAAATCAATGAATAAAATTAGAAATATATTGACAAGATTATTAATATATTTATTATTTATTATTTATTTAAATAAATAAATAAATAAAACTGCTTCTCCGTCGTAGTCTTGAGAGTTCCAATCAAATCTGAAATCTAAAGCCTTCGCTCATTTGGACCCTCCCGCCTCTTCCTCTTCCTCTTCCTCTTCCTCTTCGTAATTTCACTCCACACTCATCTTCCTCCTTCATCCTTCCTCACCGTCATGGTTGTCATCTACACGCTCTGATTATACCTTCAATCTCACTCAATCACCTATTCTTGCTGCGACTTTTTTCTCCGGTTTTAGGGATCCATTTTGCCTGGGTGCGGGCCCGAATTCTCTGGAAATCGGACTGGAAAGAACACCCATACGATTCCCCGTCGATCGCCAATTTCATATCCCTGAGTTGGTTGCTACAGACGACGGAATTGCGCCGAATTTCATCACGTTGATTTGGTTGGAATATTTGCGGTGCGGAGGCGGCGTAGATAATGGGGCTGCTTAGTATCATTCGTAAAATTAAAAGGAAGGAGAAGGAAATGCGCATACTCATGGTGTATGTAAATCTCTCTTTCTCTTTCCGCTTCTGTCTATTTCTCTGCATCTCATTCACTTGGATCCATTGTTTATTGTTTTTCAGAGGTCTTGACAACTCTGGGAAAACTACGATCGTTTTAAAGATTAACGGGGAGGATACTAGCGTTATCAGCCCTACACTTGGCTTCAATATCAAGACTATCATCTATCAGAAGTGAGCTTCCTTCCTAATTTTACCATGTTTTTCATTCATAATTATTTCTGGATTGAGATTTTCTTTTCAAGTTTTGGGATCTGTTATGCACACTTCTCACTCTTTAGTTGTTATTTAGCTCCAGCAAATAAATTGAGATGAACATGAACATAATGTATGGGTTCTTTTGCAAGTCTTTCTTATTCTGAGAATTTTTGGTGATGACACGGAACAAATCTCATCTTCACTACTACATTAGCTGTTTTAACTAGCTTCTAAGTTCTAAAACCTTAATCATCTACTTCTGGTTTGATTTCTTTTTCTTGTGGGAAATTTTCTAGTTCAGGTGTTTGAAATTTTGAAGCCATAGACTGAAGACATTTGAAATGCTATTAACTATTTTCTTTGATAGGTACACACTTAACATATGGGATGTTGGGGGCCAAAAGACTATAAGATCCTATTGGAGGAACTATTTTGAGCAGACTGATGGTTTAGTATGGGTTGTTGACAGTTCTGATCTTAGAAGATTGGATGATTGCAAATCAGAACTCGATAATCTTTTGAAAGAAGAGGTTTGAAGTCCCCCTTTTTTCAATGGGCAAATTGACAATGTCATAACCTATTTTCTCTGGTATAGTTGTGACTTGTATGTTGGTTTATGCATATATTTCCTTTATCTGTTTGATTTGGAATGACTGACTGCATCATTTCTTTAAACTGGAGTAAGCAAATTATAGGCTCCATCTTTCCATTTTCATTTTTTATATGAACCAAGACATCACATTTTGGAATGGAAAAGAATAAAGTTTCTATTGTGGTTTTGTTGAGAGCTAAGCTTTTAGCTTGCATAATCTTGTGTTTAGAACTTGGTCATTCAAGTGGTATTGATAAAACCTCTTGTGGAGAAGCATAGGCTTTATAAGTTGATATGTGGCCCTCTTATACTTTCAACCTGTGTTTTTGTGTATCCTCTCTGATACTTTCATATATCATAATGAATCAGTTTCTTACCGAAAGAAAGATTAAAGTATACAAGCAGTAGATCAAATGTTAGCAATGAATGATCAGAGCTTCTATAAAATATTATGTGGATGATAAAGAATGGTAATTTACTAATGTTGTCGATCATATTACAGAGGCTTTCTGGAGCATCATTGCTTATTCTAGCTAATAAGCAGGACATAAAAGGAGCTCTTTCTCCTGAGGAAATTACTAAAGTAAGAAGTTCCTCTTCTAAGCTTCAAGTTCAATTCTTCTTTGATTGGATCTTTTCAAGTTTTTTGTTCTGTAGTTTCTTTGCTGAAGACCTTGCATGTTGTTATCGTTAGGCATAATTTAGTTCATTCCACATCTATTTGTAGGGTAGGCTACGTCCTCATGCAATAGTATTTTAGGAAAATCATGAGCATGAAATAAAGGTTGCATTGCATGTGTAGACTGCAATAGTAACTGGTATTAGTAACTGGTATGTATTCTTCTTTTGAGGTTGGATGTTCAAATCTCTATAATTGAAGAACTTTTTGTATTAAAAAGAAAACATTTATATCACTGCTCTCTGTCACTACTAAGTGGATATTATTACTAAGTTGGAGTTGGAGTTGGAGTGTGGAGCTCTAAAAGAAATGCTATCCAGTGCCCAGTTTACAGCGAGGGGTTAACAAGAACTAGTACATTACTGCCTGCTTATTTGTTCATCTCCTACTCTCCAGGTGCTGAACTTGGAAGCCATGGACAAAACCCGGCACTGGAACATTGTTGGCTGCAGTGCCTTCACTGGTGAGGGGCTGCTGGAGGGGTTCGATTGGTTGGTCCAAGACATTGCCTCCAGAATCTATGTGCTAGACTAGTACCTTTTCGATTCCATTTCTCGTTCCTGTGGAAACTGATCTAAATTTTGTTGAACATGTGTGTTGCTGCCTGCTCTTTCATGTTAAACGCTCATCAGTTTTGAAGAGTGATCGTAATTGTTTAAAAATATATATATTTGAAGAAGGGATCTGGATGTTCACTTACATGGTAGTAAGTATATATCTCAGGCAACGTCAGAGTAAAAGAGACTGTATCAATATGAGGAAAGAAAACCATCAAAACACAACAGTTATATTACTTTGGATTCATCAGAAACAGATCACATTGCGACTTTAACCAATGAATCATCACAACATGCTGGGGCTCAAAACTCGTACTAATTACACAAAACTTTGAGATTGAGGGGCGGTGATCTAGAGAGGAGACAGAACAGGGATTATTGAAGCTTTGCCCGAGGGTAAGTGCTGTTATGGAGATATTTCAACACTCTTGTAAGCAAGGTTTACCACACCCTTTAAGTGACATTGAAGCAAACATCCGTTTACTGCAGGTCAAAAACACAAACACAGGACACCAATAAAAAGGACTGCGGAGATTTTGACTAACTTCTCATAAACCAATATGCAGCGTGATTGAAGAAAATCTCAAAGAATTGAAGGCAAGGCAGTTCAAATGGCGTACTTTATTGTCTAACAAGCTCACTTAAAACAGCAAACTCAACCCTGCCAACCCGAAACTGTTTTGGATACGAAGTTGATAGAATTCGACGCTGTTTCTAACCTGCAATGCCAGTACAAGGACATCAACATGTATTAATGCCCAAAACACACGCAGCAATCGACAGTTTTTTTTTTTAGTGAGTGTGTATGTAACAGAGACAGACAGACAGACCGACCGACAGAGACAGAGAGCCAACCTTGCTGTAGTTGAACACTAAGTCGAGCTCACATACATTTTTGAAGCACTTGTCCAATGTTTCTACAAAAACTGAATCAACAGGGTCTAATTATACCATCAATTAAGGGAATAATACACAAGAAACAACAAACATCCATAGATCCACATTCGGATATGTTCATATATATGCTTAATGATTCATTCACGTGGATTATGCAATTACAAGCTTTAATGATTAAACATTCTAGTGGGTTCAATTCTCTCCAAGTTGATCAATTAATTATGTCTTTTCAATAAGATAGAACTGCGAACCTCCATAGATGCTACGAATGAGCTCCAGCTGCTTCCCGACGGGCTAAATTCAAGAATTCATCATCAGACAGATAATTAAAATAGAAATGCCGCAAAAAGGATATGAAAATTCGGCACGAAACTCCCAGAAAGGGACCTGAAAATCGTAGAACTTAGCAAACCGAGGCTTGCCATGTGTGTTCATCACTATCACCGCCCGTATCATGGAGTTCCGAACTCCGAACAATCCAGCCAACTACTGCGCTCAAACGCACAATTTATACCGTCTGGATCTAAGAAATTGTCGCGCCGATAGTCTTCAGGAATCTGCGTATGCAAAATCAAAGGCCACAAAAGACACTTCCCCGCGAAGAAAGATGGCCGAAGTTAAAATTTCAATGGTTGGGCCTGGGCCTCAAAGCCGAAAAAGATCCAGTTGTGTTCTTGGGCCACTGAAAATTGCCCTAACGAATTCTTCAAGACGGATGCAAAAATGTTGGGGGATGAGACGCGCAAACAAGAGCTTCAGTATCATGTCTTCGGAACTCGACGGCGGCGACGACGACGACATAAGCCCCGTCATGTGATCCTTCGTGAGGAGGAAGCTGATATAAACAAATTGTCTGTTATACATGACGATTTAACATCTGAATTGCAGCGCCATTTCATCCGTTCAATCAACTCATCACTATCGATCAGGCAGCTACGTTCCCAAGGTCTCTCGTTCCAGCTCTGGCCGGCGGCGACCACCCTCGTCAACCTTCTCGACAAGCAACGCTCTCATCCTGAAACCAACCCCCTTACTCCCACTCTCACTGCCTTACGCGACGGTTCAGAATGTCGAACTCTGAACATTCTCGAGATCGGCTCCGGAACCGGTTTAGTCGGAATCGCCGCAGCCGCTGCACTCGGAGCAAAAGTGACAGTAACCGATCTCTCGCATGTGATCTCCAACCTACAATTCAACGTCGAAGCTAACGCCGACGTAGTGGCTGCGCACGGCGGCTGCGTAAGGGCGGCGTCGCTGCATTGGGGAGAACCCATTGACGCTGAGCTGATTGGGCAAGAATTTGATCTCATCCTGGCTTCCGATGTTGTATACCATGACCATTTGTACGACCCTCTAATCCAAACGTTGAGGAGCTCTCTTTTTGAAGTGCATGTTGTACATACAGATCCTCCGGCGCCGGGATCAAGAATTGGAGTTGTTGTATACCGTTTTGCAGCGAAGCAAAGTAAGAAACCGGCCATTGTTTCAGCAAAGAGAGGTTAAATACCGATCTTTAAATTCATCATCATTTACTGTATCGTGAAATCTTTTTATTTGCCTTCTTCTAGCTCTCTTACAGAAATTAACATTCGTAAAAGAGACATAATTCGATTTTGTTCTGTTAATCAAATTGGAACTATGAACTTCTCTCATTGTTCTCTGCCCATTGGTTCAAGCTAATTTAGAAGCGAGATTGAGAACTTTCAGCAGGAGCCTCTGCTGATGGATCTAATATTGACGATACAGCTTCGGTTAGGAATTACAACTCCCCAAAAAGTATGATATTGTCCACTTTGAGTATAAGCTCTTGTGGCTTTGCTTTGGGCTTTCAAAAAAAAAAAATGATATTGTCTACTTTGAGCATAAGCTCTCATGGCTTTGCTTTGAGCTTTCCCAAAAAGTATTCCAAAAAGTATGATATTGTACACTGCATAAGCTCTCATGGCTTTGCTTTGGGCTTCCTCAAAAGTCATATCAATGGAGATAGTATTACTCATTTATAAACCTATGATCATTTCCTAAATTAACCAATATTTGACTCACTCTCAACAATTCTCAACAGCTTGGAACTATGGAGATGACTTTTAAATTTGATGTCACACCAAAGCAATTCTAGGATATGTATCATAAATACCATAGTATAGAAACACATTTTCAACTATAAGATAACATATTACATTTTAACTCAACTTACTAGACTAACATATATACAACAAAATAAAACAATAATAATAATAACCAATATATGCACTATATCATTGACCTTAACGTAAAATTGCTAAAAAAAAAACTGAATAAAAATAGTAATGGTAGTAAATAAACCAACAATGATGAAACTTAGTCCAATATTTCTAACTATTATTTTAAAGATGATATTAGATAATATGACTTCGTGTACCATAATTGTGAAGCACTCATTGAAGAGGAACGAACGAAATTACTTACAGAAGGCAAAGTGAGAATGGTGGGAAAAATGGCATGGCAGCAACTGCAGCGAGGGGATGGAAGTTCAACATCTAAACAACCATCAGCCTGAAACATAATCAGTCAGATCCGGATGGATTCGAACCACCAACCTCCCAAAAACCAACCTTATTGGCCTTGAGCGCTCTACCACCTTTGAGCTACAGGTCTCTCCCAAAGTGTCTCTACAACCACAACCATATCAAATCATGAATCAAATATAGATGATGCATAACAAAGACATCCCCTACGGATGGTATGATCAAATACCCCTATCTCGCATCTTCCTGTCGCAAAAGATAATAATACATTTAATCAACCAACGCTAGCAAACCAATAATCATTTTCTAACCTAAGACTGTGAGTTGCAGGAGTACAGATGACGGGTATTGAAGGAAAGGAGCTCGTACAGGACAATCTGATAACACCAATAGATGAATACAAGAAGAAAAAACAGATCCAACATTAATGGATTGAAGATTGAAGCAATTAACAGAACAGAACTCAACCCACAATAGAAAATTATTCAAGGGAAGGAATATGGACAATCTCATTTTTCTGTAGTTCTTGATTCTTATTGCAACCAAGTGAAAATCCTAACCATTCAGGAGTGTAATAATAAACAGTGTATTTTTATTTACACGTTTCATTAAGCAAGTTCAGAAAAGCACAACGACGTTGGTTAGATGGTTAGGATTGCTACAATCTATAAACTCGTGTAAAAGAAAAACATAACATTAAGTTGACTAAATACATCGAACGAAATCAGATCTTGAATTTCCTCCATAGTTTAAACAAAAAAAGAAAGAACATATGTAAAATGGAAGGAGAGAAATGAAGGACAAAAGCCTTAAAACTTGGGGCATTTCCTGGTTAATTAAATGATCTAAAAAATTCAGTTACCGAGACTGTTCCACTTGGGCATTTCAGGCATCAACATAACCACCAGATCCGACAGCTCAGCATAGCGAAGATCTTATCAGCATTGAGACGCTTGGCCCGATCCAAAATGAGTTCTCCATGCGCCTCTCCATTACTAGATGGTGATTTACAATGAAGCAGTAATAAAATGAAGGGAATATACAAACTTAGGCCATCAAAAGTAGATACAAAAAATATGTATCATAAACAAGCCTTCACTCCTCCTGTGATTAAAATGAACATAATATACAGCAAGACCAATTTGGTGTTGCTTAATAGACAAATTAATGGTTTTACGTGCATGCACAAGCATCTGCCCGTAAAGACAAATAAAGCTATGAAATACTCGTTTAATCTATGTATAGGAATTTTTATCAGAAGGGGTGAATAAATGGATATCTTTGTCGTGGCATACGAACGATAATTCTACTTAAATATCAAATTGAGAATGACAAACCTTACTTTGATGTTTGAATATTCTGATGAATGGGCAATACTTGGCTCAAATTAAAATTATATGCTCGCCTACTCACGGAAGATTAGTCAAAGTTATTCATGTACTGCATGAGCGGGAAGCAAGCGATCTCTCAGGATTGCAAACAGTTGCGGTCAGCAAGGCATAATATGAGAAAGATAAAGAAAGAGAGGAATCGGCACAGTTCAGTGAGGAGGGACCCCGGGCAATTCCCGTGCGATTCCCCCTCAAAACACACAAAAAAGAAAATTTCATTAACGTAGTTGACCTGCCATGCAAGCTCACCTGCCATGGCAAAGGTCGGATGACAAAGATCGATCAGAAACAGTCAACCTAAAAGTATAGGGGTACTGCGGCCTGATATCTTATACATCCATCATAACACGCTAATCAAATCAACCTTCCTTGGATGAAACTAAATGTTAACTACCAAGAATTTCTTACGGTTGTAGCAACCCGAGAAATTGTTGAATCGGAGTCGTTTCTCAACCTCGCGAACAGTATGGAACCTTTCCAATCATCCTTGTATTGAGAATCCATTTAGACAGGCAATTCAATTGCAGAAGAACTGGAAAATCCTGCGAGAACCCTGTTTTCTTACGAAAGACGTTAAAACCGCGACCGCGACCGCGATCGAAGAGATTTTCGCCGCAAGATAAACATGATTAAACACCGTGAAAAGAGATCTCCAATCAGACTGAAAAGCGGCAGACAACTTAAAGACAACTACATCTGGAACATCATACGAACCAAACCTGAAACTGGATCTCCAAGAATTGAGGACGACGGTGACCGTAAAAGAACAACAGATCAACACTCACGATCAAAACTTCTAAAGGCGTCCCCCGCCAAGAAAACCGAAAATTAGTGCAGATTGAGAAACAAGGCAAACAGATATGGGACGGGAATGGCGGGAGTGAACCCTAATGGCTAATTCTTTATATAAGGGGGGGAGGGGGAGGGGGGGTGGCCAAGTCAAATGAACCGTTAGGATTTAGCGATACCGGTAGATATCAACGGCTGTAAATTCGTAAGACGGTTGGGCACGTAGAAAACGTGAAGAGGCTCCGTTTGTCTAAAATCGCGTTGATTCCAAGCAACTACGTTATGCTTGCCACGTGATCAACGGTTAATGATATAAATGGCTACGAAAATCTTTAAAATATATTTTCATTTAAATTTTTTATTTAGTTACCATTTTTTATAAAATAAAATAATTTTTGTGTCAAATATAATATATATATATTCTCAAATATATTTTTTCTATTTTTAAAATAATATACTTCAGATAAAAATTAAAAAAGATAATCTCCTTGGCGGGGATCGGAGCTCAGGTGAGCTTCTACGGCCCCGGTGCGGCACGTGTGAGCTTCAGAGAGATGAAATATTACGTGGCGTTGACACCGTCAAACTGGACACGTAATCCTGCCGCCGATATATTCGTGAATGTTTTATATAATTTTATTTGAAGGAAAACAAAGTCGAAACATTAATGAGAGATTACTCAAGGGCTCTCTAGGTTTCAGAGAAGACTCAGAAGTCTCTGTAGATCTCACGAGAGACTCTATAGTGTATTTTCTTCGAGGGCTTTGGAGAAAGAGTCGGAGCCTCTATTAAGGAAAGGAAAGAGGCGGGATACATTATCAAGAGTGGGATCAGATTTTTCAGGTTTGGGTCAAAACAAAAAGATCTAGAACTGCGTGTCTTGATTGACAGCGCAACCCACCGGCTTCTGATCTTGAAATTCACAAAAACAGAAGACTAGGTTCAGTCTCTTTTATCAGCATCACATCGAGCTCTCAAATTAGATCATTATCAATGGGCGCTATGTGATTCTTAAATCTTGATTAGAGATAACTTTTTACAGAACACAAAAATAAATAATAATTGTTGTTATAGTTCATAATTATGTAATGAACAAGTACCTGGTTTTGTTTCAACGCCAGGAAGAAACTGTAATGATCGGGACTTGATTCCAGGCCAACGACAGAAATCCAGGCGAGGATTCGATCAAAGAATACTCACAGCTGTAATCATACTTCCATAAAAGGATTTGAGCTTGACTTTTCGCGTAATGGCTGAGATTTACCGCTTCAAACCCGCAATTTACCATCATCATTTTCCACTGTTCTTTGTCTTCCATCCGTTCGATTTTGGCTCCCGGCGACGACTCTGGTCCGACAATGTCGCCGATCTGCCGCCCGAGTACGAGCTTTTCCAGTTGCAGCCTTTCGTTTGAGTTGCGAGGTAATTTTGGGTCCAGTGATTCGAACACGGCTGAGTAGTATCGGACTGCGTTCTTGAACCGGTTAAAGAACCCGACCCGATTCAGGTTGGCTTCGTATTCGCCTAGGGTTACGATTCTAGGGTTTAGTGATTTAGCGAGTCGCAAAACGTTCAGAACGACGCGAGGAGTTTCGTCGAGGAGATTGTACAGTTGAAGCATGAAATTCACGGCGAGGGTTTCGTCGGAGTCGATTCGGAACGAGGATTCTTTCAGTTCTTCGATTGGGGTGAGGATTCGGTCAAATTCGAAGTTCAGTTCTAGAAGCTTGGCGAACTCAGCCAGTCGATTACCCGTCGCGAACAGCGCTGTGGCTGGGCAGTTTCCGAGCATCGGAGCTGGAATGCCGGAGATCCGGATTCCGGTTGGTTTTCCGGAGGAGCGGGTTGCGAGAGCTTGAAGAAGCGCCGCCCATTGAACTCCCTGAGAAATTCCAAAGTCGATTATGTGAATCTTGCTCGCGTTCTCTGTCATTTCGAGTATCGCTTGATTCGCAGTCAAATGGGCGAATTTAGAGTACGGGCAGGCGTCGTTGAGAGCTTTGTAAGAAATGGTGAAATCATCTGAAGTGGATTCCGAACAAACCAAACGATTCTCCGTTTGAAGTGATAATCTCCGGTACAGAGCTTCGAGGAAGTAAAAAGCGACTCTCTCCGTCGGATCTCCATGCTCCGATGACGATTCCTTAAGCTGGATAAATATCTGCGCCGCCCGATTTGGCTCCGATTCGGAAAGTCTAGCACATTCAATTAGGGTTTTCAGAAGTGGAGGTTTCGGTTCGTTCTCTGCAGAACTCGACGAACAGCCATTAGTGTCCTTAACCACCACCGGTGGAGTCTTGGCAGTAAGCCCGGTCCATGAAACCACAGGCGGTTGAATGGCAGCTTGATTTCTCGGAGGTTCCGGGAAAATGACTCTGTTGAGATCGGAGGGTGAAGAACAGGGGATAGTGAGGCGACTGGGACAGGGGACAAAGGGATCATCACCGTAGAGAGCAATATCCGAATTAGCCTGCCACGCGTCGCAACCAGAAGGAAGATTAGAGCTATCCGTTGAATCTCCACCAGCCATTAGACTGTCCATCCACTCATCGGAGTCGAAATCGGGATATCTGAAAGAAGAAGAATGGTGCTCTAAGTTCGGAAACTGAAAGCTCGTTTCTCCACCGTCGACCACTCTCTGCACCTGAAACGGATCGGAAAATCCAGCTCCGGCAAGCCCAAACCCCAAATCTGGACTGGAAAGACCATGGTTCGAGCCACTCCATGGGTTCAGAGTAAAAGTGGAAGGGCTAGTGAGCTGCTGCGGCGGCGGCTGTTGTGGAGGCTGCTGCTGTTGCTGCTCCTGTTGCTGCTTCTGCTTCATAACTTGTTGAGCAATCGCCATAAGATTGCCACTGTCGGCACACATATTCGCCATTCTCCACCCACTTAAAAAATCTCTAGTCACAAACATGCAACAAAAAAATTTAAAACAAGTAAAAATCAAAATCCCAGAAACGATGGCAAGTGAAAGAACACATACAGAAAGAGAAGCCGCCGGAAGTGAACTGATGACGGCGGCGAGGTCGTCGGTGAAGCTTTTTAACCAGAGAGAACAGAGAGTGAGAGATAGAGAGAGAGAGAGAGATAAGCGTTCCCCCGAGGGAGCTAGAGAAGAGTAGAGGGTGGTCCCACTCGGCTTAGGGGGGGAAAAATTAACATTTAAAGGAAATAGTCAGAAGAGTTGAATGGGAGAGGACGTGGCATGTGGGGTCCAGTGGGGATCTGAGGAAACCGGATAATGGGCATCCACGTGGAGGAGGAGATGGACTGGCACCCGCTCAATCCGGGGAAGCTGACAAGAAGAAGTGGGGACCATAGAGCAAGTTCAGAGTGACGCGTCAATTCAAAGAGGAGACTCTGCCTCGAGAGCGCCGTCGGATGATGTATATGGGGAGAAGATCGTGTCCGTCCAAATACTGAAACAGTGCATGACAGGGTTATTTTTGTCAGTTAAAAAATATCACACCCATTAATTTCCATTGAAATTAACCCATTTTTATTTGATATTAAATAATCTATTTAGCCTCCAAGAAAATTATTTGATAGTTTTTTATTTCAAATGTTAATATATGACGTAGAGTATTGAACAACATTTAATTTAAGATAGGCTTCATAATTAAATAATTTAGTTTTATTTGAAGTGAAAATAAATAATAGTGTTTTTTACTAATAAATTTGTTGAAGTTAATATTATATTTGGCGGAAAATAATAACTAAAAAAGAAAGAAAAAAGGAAAATGACCGAATTGGGACACGACATATATGTTGGTAGTGTGCGGATTTCGTGTCCAAGAATAGCGATGTTTGCGGTTGCAACGAGGTGAAAAGGACAGGACTGTAATTGGCCTTTTCTTTTCTTTTTTGTTATTTATTTATTTATTTTCGGATCCATTTATCGGGACGTATTTAGAATTGGATGGTGCAGAAAGCAGTTTAAGTTTGAATGCAGATAGCCTGTTTAGGGCCATAAAATAATTAATACAATTATTGTATTGAAAAATTATATTAAATAAATTACTCGTGAGCTACCAATTTTACCCTTTTTGGTTTAATTTCAATTTAATTTTTGTTAATAATTGTTATCCATTTAATTTTAAGTGTGTATTTAATTTAACACTGTATTGTATTGAACTCAACCAAGTCTCAACAAAATCCATCAAAAGCAGTTAAATAAATAATGTGGAAGCTTATTTTTTTGTCCTTTTCTTATTCAAAAAGGTATAAAAACATAAAACTAAGAAATATTTTTTCAAAATAATTTCAAATTAAGGGATTTCATTGGAAGATTCGTATTAAAAAGAAATAAAACTTAAAAATGATTAACTCAAAAGAAATTTAAATAATTTTTTATTTATAAAGGTGGTGACTTAATGCGTAATTTTTTAGACTAACTTAAAAATATATATTTTTAAAGTTTTGGTAAATTTAAGAGAGAGGGAGAGAGAGAGGGAGGGAGGGAGAGAGAGAGAGAGAGAGAGAGAGAGAGAGAGAGAGAGCGAGAGAGAGCGAGAGAGAGCGAGAGAGAGAGAGAGAGAGAGATATACTTAATAAGTTACTTTAAAATAATAGTACAAAAAATTCTCAATAATCCGTTGTCGTCCAGCGGTTAGGATATCTGGCTTTCACCCAGGAGACCCGGGTTCGATTCCCGGCAACGGAACCTTTTTGTGCCTTTTTTCTTTTTTCCTGTTTCCGAGTTATTTGGGAACTTGATACGCTTTTGAGAACTTTACAAACTGAAATAATGTAGCCTAAACTTATTTATTACTTGTTTTTGTTTAATTAAGGTAACAATTTAGCCTAAACTTAAGCATTTGTTACTAAGTCCCAAAATTATAACATTTAGTGATTGGTTTAGGGTTTAATTAAGGTAATAATTTAGTGTTTGTAGTTGTTAAAATACATGTTAAAATAAAAGAAACTTTGATTCAAATATGAAAAATGCCATTAAAGGGAAGGCTAAATGGAAAAATCTTTAGTCCCAACTACTCAATTTGGGATCACCCAAACCTCAATTTGATTTAAAAAATCTCTCCTCCACCGAATCATACTCCATAAACTTTCCTCTACCAAACCATACTCCATAAACTTTCATCTACCAAACCATACTCCATAAACTCGGTACTCCATAAACTCTAGAGGAAGGGAACTAGCCCACCGCAGATATTGTCCTCTTTAGGTTTTCCCTTCCGGGCTTCTCCTTAAGGCTTTTAGATGCGTCTTAAAGCCCAAAAGGGAAAGCCCAAAAAAGACTATCTGCAAGCAGGCCTGGGTCGTTACAATTTAGAAATTAAATACAACACAAAAATCTGATTGATAAGGAGTTGGGATAAGAGAGGCTCTCTGGAGTGGACATTGTCTATGTTATTTTGCCGATGAACTCAAGAGAGGGGTTGGGGCAATCAAAATAATCATGTTAAAAAAATGAAAATATAGTAAAATAATAATAATCCCCAAGACGATGACAATCACCACGACCAAGTTTCATTTTAATAGCTTCAGTTTTCTCCTAAACACTATGAATAGCAAACAAACCTACACCCATCCACTGCATTTGACCTTGTTCCCACCAAAAGGACAGTAATCGGATCAAGCATTCAAAACGTTCTATAACACTTCCAGCTTAAATAGCATGGCTACAAACTAATACATAGTAAGTCCAGGAGTTTTAGCACATACATAAACTGTGCAAAAATCTGCATAACATGGCTGAAACTGAAACACTCCGAAGAACAGAACATACAGCACCAAGCATATGCAACGATGTTTGGGCAACTTGAGGCCAATTAACAAAAGAAGAAGGCAATTCCAACACCGATCATCACAGCACCTACATGATATTATCATGAAATTTGGTATCTATCATCATAACCTGGAAAACAACATTCACATGGGAGAAGGGATGGCTTCTTAAATTATATAAAGAAAAGGGAAGAAAGTGAGCAGATACTTTACCATCAGATCACACTGCAGCATGAGAAACTAATACTCTCTTGAATGAGATCTCTCTGTGCGTCTATATTCATGATTCAAATCACGCGACCTCTCTCTATCACGAGTTTCAGAAGTGCCACGTTCGTAACGGTAATCATCCTCCATTCTATCATACTGATCATAACGATCTTGGCCATGATGTTCGGGGTGATCATATTGCTCTCGACTTCGGTTGTGTTCAAAGTGATCATAGTATTGGGGATCATGATCAGTATCTGGTGGGTGTCTGTGCCCATGCGCAGGCTGATCATACCACCCATGACCATCCTCAGTTTCACCAGGATCAATATCTTTCTCCCTATCACCATGTCTGTCCTTCTCATATTTTGAATCTACCCGATCATAATCAGATTCCCTATCATGGGAGCGACCACGATCAGGGTCTGCATATCCCCCTTCGTGATCCCTCTCCCTCTCCCTATCTCTGTCCCGATGACGATCCCGATCACGATCTCTGTCACGCTCATAATCACGACCTCGATCCCTTCCTCGATCACGATCACGTGTTCTATCACGGTCATGCCCGCGGTCTCTCTCTCTTTCCCTTTCCTTTTCTCTATCCCTATCCCTATCTCTTGTCCTATCACGATCTCTGTGATGTCTGTCTTCTCTGAGATCACGATCCTTAGATCTATCATGGGAACGTTCCCGAGACTTCTCTCTCTCTCTTTCTCTGTCTCTTCCTTTTTCATAAGACTTTTCCCTATCTCTGAAAACATTAAATTGAGGCCTAATTTTACATGGTATCATAAAATTAACAATAAATTGAAGTTATGTTTAAGTGCTGAAATTATTACTTGAAAGAAGCATAAAATGTTGACAAAAAATGTTGATCTAAAAGTGAACAAGATATGGAACATCATACCGCTCTCCATGGCGATCTTCACGAGCCCTAGGCTCCTCTGATCGAGATGGTGCTCCAGATTGCTGTTGCTCCCTGAACAAATTACAAATGCTTTCAGCATGGAATATAATACATTAAATTCAGTCTCATTTTTAAAACTTTTCAGCAATCAACAAAAATATCTTCCTAAGGCACAAAAACATCAGATCGAGAATCATTTTAAACAGTGCTGTTCAATAGTACAATAATCATCAATATTTCTCAAAGGCATGCGCTTGAAAGAGCAGAAGTTGTTGAAATCATATCAATTACCTTCCAGCATGCCTCTGGCTATTTTCTTCACCTCCCACTCTGGTGGTTCCAAGACCACCACCCAGCCGACGAGGACGCCAATTTGGTACAGTTCTACCTCGCTCAACATCCACTAGTACCCTTCTACCATCAATCTTCCTACCATCAGCTTGTTTATAAGCAGCTGAATAATTTCAGATTAAGGTAAGAAAATTAACCAGTTTCAAAAGGAGAAATTAATCAAATAGAAAGGGTTCAAAATTCAAATTGATTGAGACAAACCTTTCATATCTCTTTTGTGCATGTACTCAATGAAAGCATAGCCTTTAGGTTTACCTGTCACCTTGTCTGTAATCAATCGGACCTGCAAAACACAGAAAATCACACAAACAAGAAGTCATATTGCAGAAGAAAAGTTAAAACCTCTTTCCATTATGCATTCTCAATAAAGGATCTATTAGTTTATAGATCATATACTATAAGAAAGTTTATCATAATCTAATCCTATTGGCACGGCAGACAGGCACTATGCCTAATTAGCCGTGCTCACCTTTAAATAATAGAGCTTCCATTGCGAGATGCATCACCACCAGCTAGAGTTGGAAAAACTGAAGTATTTGGGGCCATTTTACCAGTTGTTGAACACATTAAACTCCCCTTACCAGGGAAATTATTTTTCAAGTAATGCAAAAAGGTATATGTAATACAGGAAATACCAGGAGACCTTCTCAACGACGAAATTTATTTGATGCCTTTAAAGCCAAAAGTAATACTTTTAGCAGCAGAAAATCCATGCAGTACAAAATTCAAAGGAGAAAGAGATGGTAATAATCCCTATGTGCTTTACCCAAGGCAGAAAAATAGGGAAGTTGACAATCTCCATTGTTGCTTGAATATTATGGCCAAAATACAATGAACATCACTCCACTGCCCAACCTAAAATTTTCAGCTTTGCCATGCATGGTGAAGCGCACCATCTTTGGGATCCGAACCGTAGAAATACTTACATCATTAATAATATTTGGCTGAATGTAGAATAACTGCCTCCTTACCAGGAATTCTTGATGTATAGAACTTTACTAAGGAATTTCCTATTAACATCATGCCTCGAGAATTCTATAGTGCAACTGTGTCCGGGCAAAGACACAGTCGCTACAAGGAAAATGAAATACAAATGAAAGTCATTACTGCATACCCGCAGCTTTACCTGAGAGACTATTAGGAGCTTGAATTATCAATGATGAATCCAGGGAGGTGTTTGGCACTAATCTTTCTTCAAAAGTGGTTCCATCATAACGATCCAGTCAGGTAGAAATATGTTTTACTCCCATAAAAACTTACCCATTTGACTACTTTAGTTTAAATGGGGAGAAGGTTAAAAGAACAATACAAATAAGAGACCTGTTTGACATGTCGTTAATTCAGAAGGCCAGTGGAATCTTTTTGATGGGTTATTTTGAAGATTAAGCATGAACTGGTTCATTATCACTACAACAACGAAAAACATTACAAGAAAAGCTGTTAACTAAGACAACCCACCAACGAAAATCCTTGCTTAGATGCCACTAGACCAAACTGACGGTGGTTTAGAATAGTATAGATTCTAAAAAAATAAGCTTTAGAGAAAAATGAACCCAAAAACATGATTACTACCCAAAAAACTTTCTGATAGTAAAAATGAAGCATTTAATTCACCACACAAATATTAACCTCTTACCAAGCTCCATGAGGATGCTCAAATACCTACCCGTTTGATTGGCCCATAAGACTCAAACTCTCTTTTGATTCTGCTCTCAGATGTCTCGTAGTTCTGCCATCGGATAACGATCATTTTAAGTAAAACAATTAGCTTAGACTAAAAAACTATGTACACTACATTTTACACACCAGTCTAGCCACAAAGAGAGTTTTGTATGGATCTCCAGTAACATTTGGATCATCACGTTCAAGATCTGCACAAAAGTACGTAGGTAAGACACAAGACATTGAACTTCTTTTAACAAAAAATTGAGGGAGAGTATTGAAGAGTATCACATTTTGGAAGCTCCTCGGCAGCTTTCTGTGCACCCTTTTCAATTCTTAACAAGTGAATTCTGGCCCTCCTTTGCGACTGAAAAAAAAAAATTAAGACTTCTACCATCAATTAATCTTCATAAACTAGTTAGTTGGAAAAAAAATTAAGACTTCTACCATCAATTAATCTTCATAAACTAGTTAGTTGGAAAAAAAATTAAGACTTTTACTGCTAGTCTGCAAAATAGATACCACCATAAGTAAGAGACAGCACAGATGCTGTTTTACAACATTGTTTCCTACGTTCAGTTTAACCGCATTTTTCTGATTTCTCTGTTGTTTAAAGACAATTGAAGCATTGCTTCCTTCAAAAACCATGTCCAAATAAATTGTTTGTTACCCACTAGCCTAAAAATGTACAAGCCACCTAATTTCTAATCCTAAAACTGTGTTTAAAACACAAACCATTTGGCACCGTAAGTGACAATAGAGCTTTGAAGTCATAAGCTTAATATTCATTTTCCTTATTATACATTCATATACTCAACACATATGTATTGGAGAGAGAGTATGAATGGTTTAAAATTCAATCTGACAATCATTAAGAAGTGAATCATCTTACGGGAGTTTCACCCTCTTGAACAGGGGGGGCATATTCCGGATCATCAGGTTCTGCAAAATGACTCACAAACTGGGCCATCCCTTCAAAACAAAATGAGATAGAATTATATCCCACCACGAAAACAATGAAATGTAAAAATAAAAATAAATTTTAAAAAGTGCATAAAATATCAATAAATGATATGCAAGTTTTGAAAAGTAATTAAAACCTGTTAATGGAGGACATTTTCTTTTTTCTGGTGGAGGCTTATACTCCAAAGGCGGTCGGGGCTCAAAGAGCTTCAGGAGATTGGCCGTAAGACCAGTGGGATGACTCTGCCCAATCTGCATAAGAAGCAAAATTAAGAAACCGAAAGATTCCATAATCAAATGTTCTACAAACACTTTAAGCTTCTTCTAGAACCATAATCCTCACTTCAACCCCCAATAATGATATTATGTCATCGCTTCACACCATCTGCCTCTCACAATAATTTTCCCCTTTTTTTTTTCCTTAACAAGAGACTGCAACTTACATTGACAGTACGTTGTAACAATTTACGAGTCATTCAACGGATATAACATAATTTGTCATCTCTAAACAGGAAAACGAAAACCGATCGTCATGAAGACGCAAGACCTATTACAGCAGCATTTATCCATAATTTTGCGATACAAAAAGACAAATCCGTATTTCTTCTAATGAACGTGTGCGAAATAACTTCTTGAAACCCTAGCTCTCTTCAAACAAAACAAAATCGAACGCTCCTACAGAAATAACAATAATCATCGAAACCATTCCACCTACCAGCTTAAGCTGAAGGACATTAGCACGATTCTGGGCCTTGGTACGAGCCTGAACCGCGGCGTTTTGGTTCCGCATGAAGGCATCATTATAATCTCCCATGGCAGCGCACGATCGTCGGTAAGACTAGTACAACAACGAAGAATTTGTACGAGAGATCAAATCGAGTGGAGGGAGAACATCGGTGAGTGGTTTCTGCTCGGATCTAATTGGTATAATCGTGTCCCAACGTAGGGAACGAAGAAGAGAGGCGGCAGCGAAAAGACGGAAATGGTTTAGCGCTTTAACGAGGGTATTTATACGCCGTTCTGCAAGGCCGGATTATATATGGGCCAAACTTGTCGACGGTACTTGAACAATTACACTTCAGGAATCCTTTTTCTTTTCTTTTTTAACTTTCCAACAAAATTTCATCTTTTGAATTTTAAAATAAATGTTTATTATATGGAATTATGGTAATTTCTTTTTTAAAAAATAATAATTAATCATTGAAGCTTCGCCTTCTATTTGAATCGTGACTCTCCGCAATGGCATGATGTTCTCCACTTTGAGTATAAGCTCGTACGGCTTCCCCAAAAACCTCATACCAATGGAGATAGTATTTCTCACTTACAAACCCATGATCTTCCACTAAATTAACCAATGTCGGACTCACTCCCAATAATCCTCAACAATTCTCCCACTATAAGCCTCCTCTAAGGCTTAATGGAGCTCTCGAATAGCCTCTCCTTAATCGAGACTCGACTCATTTCTCTGGAGTCCTCGAACAAAGTACACCCTTTGTTCGACACTTTAGTAACTTTTGACTACACCTTCGAGACTCACAATTCTTTGTTCGGTTCGATATTTGAGGATTCTATTAACATGATTCTTCAATTAATAATTACCGTAAAGATTTTGGATATTAAAAATGACCGTAAAGTTGCATATTATATTTCTTTCAAGTGACTTAAATTCGTTCCTATGTTGTTTAGTAGTTGTAAGATCGGCCTATATACGCATAGAGAAGATAGTAGTTCGAGTTGGAATTTCGCTTGTCTCAATAGAGCTAATTTTATGAAAGAAAACACCCTTTTCATTGGAGAAGATATCCATTTGTTTCATTCCACTAGTTAATCTAGGAAGACCCATTAAGCAATAAGCAGTCTCAAGAGTGTATAATATAATATACAAGTGCATTCTGTACTTTAAAATGAATCAAAAACACTATTTGAAGCACAAATTTGCCTCAACCTGCACCTAACACGCTGGGACATGGAACAACTCTCTAAGGTTGAACAATTCCATCACACGAGATATACAACTCGACAATCGACAATCGGCCAAAGCAACGGAATATGAAATTATCCAAAGTTCTAAGCACATAAATCATCCGCAGCAATCACAGAGATGCAAATAGGACAGTAAAAAAATATGCAAGTGATGGGTTTGGAAGTATAATTTTGAACAAAATTGATCTTTCATCTTTGTAAATAACATTAACACTATAACATTCTAGGCAAAAACGCTGTTTGACCCATCTTGCAATGCTAAAGCAAAGGGGAAGAATCAAATTTTAAAGAATATAGATTTGCCAATCACTGCCTCCTAACAAACTTCAGACAGCAATCTAGTGGCTGAAAGGCCAGAATAGAGAGGTCTCGAACCTTAGATCATCAAGAACATCATCCATCTCACAGCTTACTCCCAGTTTTGGTAGCTGGTCTCCCTGCTTTTATCTGCTTTTCTTTGCATCTTTGCAAATTCTCGTGCACTCTGATAATAAATATAAGAAGAGTACAGAGAATAGAGGTTAGAGTACATTGTCATGTCTGCATGTGTAAGAATATGTGACATATGGGATACCACTTGCTATAGCAATAGCTTTCACAATGAAATTAAAGGATATGCTTAGCACTATCAGTGAAAGATCAAATCTACCAATATGTCTGCATTTCACTATAGTAAACTACTATCAATAAGAATTAATAAATTTCCTCCCCTCCTAGAAGGACGTTCATTAGTTAATCATTTCTATCAAAACACAAGATTAGATCAGAAGCAGGATTCCCTTTATTGGTTTGCAGTCTATTCAACGTGGGAGTCAAGTTCTCCCATCGATCATAAACAAAGCCAATGCATTAAGTACACATAAGAGTTTAAATTGTTAGTTTTGGAAACAAAAAGGAGCAGTGAATGCTTGTTGTATAACTTGTTCTTTAAAGTTTTTTTTCTCCCTCTTAGTCTGTTCTCATAATCAACTATTTTAAAGAATAAGAGTTGTTTTTTCTTTAAGAATAACGGATTCATAAACAAAAATCTGTCCCAAGTACAAGGTAACCTCAACTTCTACAAATCGCCAGATAGCACCTCTATAAGCAGTTCTCTATTTTTCATAATAGACAAAAGAGCTTGATCTTTTTGAGGATAACAAACCTCCCTGTCCTTTAAAGCTTGTGATCATTGAAGAACAAACTCTATTTTTGCTATTTGAGATTACTATAATTCTTTATCAGGCAGCTGTGTTTGAGGAAAAGATAACCTCGGCTTTTGTAAATCACCATACCCCATATCCATATAAAAGTACTATATTTCAGAATAGAATGAAGAACTTGATCTCCTTTTAGGCTGCAGGGAGTGTAGAAAACAACAAACCTCGCTACCCTTATAAACTAGTGATGACTGAACAACAAACTTGCAGTTTCCTGTTTGAGACCGTAGTTTCCTATTTGAGACAGGGCTGTAATTCTTTACCGCAGGCAGTATAGCGAGGATGACAATTAAGAGGCAACCCACCATCCACAATTGATTGTGGAGGGAGGTATTAGCTAGCAGGTTAAAACTATTCCAAAACTTAGAAACAGTTTTGCAAGCAGGTAATAACAAACCTCACTGTCCTTATAAGCTATATTCAATAAATAAACTTGAAGGGTAACAGTTCAAGCCCACCACTAGTAGATATTATCCGATTTGGCCCGTTATGTATCATCGTTAGCCTCACGATTTTAAAACGCGTCTGTTAGAGAGAGGTTTCCACAACTTTATAAGGAATGTTTCATTCTCTTCTACAACCAATGTGTGATCTCACAATCCACCCCCTTGGGAGCCCAGCGTCCTCGCTGGCAGAGAGCGGTGTCTGGCTCTGATACAATTTGTAACAGCCCAAGCCCACTGTTAGTAGATATTGTCCGCTTTGGCCCGTTATGTATCCCCATTAACCTTACGATTTTAAAACGCATCTGCTAGGGAGAGGTTTCCACACCCTTATAAGGAATGTTTCGTTCTCCTCTACAACCGATGTGGGATCTCACATGCAGATTCCTATTTTAGACAAATATGATTCTTTATCAAAGGCAGATATAGCGAGTACGACAATTAAGTGGCAACCCATCATCCACAAGTGGTTATGAACGGAAGTATTAGAAAGCAGGTAAAAACTGTTACAAAATTCAGACATAAACCTTTGGTCCCTATAAATCACATGAAGTGACTGGCTTGGCAGACAATATAGCAAGCTTCCAGTAAAGAATCCCAACTTCACTGATAATTTTTTAGAAAATTATTTAAAACGACTAAGGAGTCATACAAATTGTCAAGTTTCTGAATAGGCAACGATATCAAGAGTCAAGAACAGGATGCCATTCATCCAATGGAAACACAGGGTTGCACTTCATAGTAATTGACTCGTTTTTCTATGAAGAATCCCATTCATCAAATAACAAAGTGCAATTTCAGTTCAACTATGAAGAATAAAACCTACGTTAAAGTGGGTAGGTGGGGAGGCAGACGCTATACCATTAGCATTTTGTTTTAAGATAACTTCCCACTTGATGATTATAAGAATTGCAACATTCAGACTTAGGAATGAGAAAAAAAAACTAAACTCCAACTGTTCCTGGTTTGTAATTATAGTCCATAGAATGCCCTTAGATACCGTTTTCGTGAGCTAAGAACATAAGGTGATAATCAGGGGGTATTAAAACTTAAGCATGAGAGAGTAAATAACCAACCGTTGATTTCTCTGAAGGCGTATCAATAACAATGGAGCGCACGGACATCCGGGCGATCTCGGAGATAGCAGCCTCTCTATCACCAGGCACTTCACTGGTTAGGTCCTCGTACGCAGCCTCGAATGCCTCTAGCCAGAAACGCGGTAACCTGATACGGTGATTATTTGTGTAAACGTCCCACATGTGCTTCACTGTCTTCTCCCTTTCCTCCATCTCCTAAAATCGGAAACCAACAATTGTGGGAAAAACCATGAAATCGATGAGTTAAATTCCATCAAGATCTAGCTCAAAAATCATGAATAGAGAGAGAATGAGAGGCACTAACAAGCACATCGAGATCGTCATGGATGTTAAAATCGATATTATCAGACAAGCCGTTGAGATTACCAGCGGACCATCGAAGAGAGACAGTACCGGTGAACATGGACCAAAATGCGAGCAACAAAATGGCAGCCAATGCCCAAAACTTGTAACGGCATTTGCCGAATAAACTCGAAACCGAGCTCTCTTTCCTCCCGGCACTCGCTATCGTCGTCGGAAGGACATCGTCGTCCTTCATATCGATCAACGACAATGAGAAGGAGAAACAAAAATCAAAAGCCTAGACTCACTGCTGGAGAATCGATTCTAGAACAAACGAGAAATCATGCCCTCGTTCTTCTGCACTACACATCGAGGATACACCCAGATTTGGACGGAGAAGAGATTTCTTCTCTCACTGAAAAGAGAGAGAGAAAAAATAAAGAAGAGAGATAAAGACGGAAACAGAGGGTTCCTTAAAAGAGATTGCTTGATCTATGTAAGTAATTATAAATTATAATTATGGTTAAGATTTCATTATTTCATTTTAATTAATATCTCAAATGATAATAAAAATACGTGGCGGGATGAATCTTTGCCGTAGTCGCCAAGTATTAATGTTCTCAACCATCCTTATATGACTGACACCACCTAACCAAAAACGACGTCGTTTTGTTTTAGCGTGTTTTTTAAACCATATTCTCTCCCTCCATTTTATTTTATTACAGTTTTATTTTTAAATATTAAAAAACTCAAATAGGTAAAACATCAATAATTGTTATTATTATTATTTTTTTTTTTTTCGGATTTCAATAATTGTAATAGTCCAAACTCACCGTTAATAATAGATATTGTCATTTTTTTACATTTAGGCTGACAACGATAAGTAACGAGCTAAAATCGTGAGGCTGACAACGATAAGTAACGAGCTAAAGTAGAGAGTATCTGCTAGGCTAGACCTTTCCTTTCAGTCTTCCTCACAAGATTTTAAAACACATTTTAAAATCGTGAGGCTGACAACGATAAGTAACGAGTTAAAGTAGAGAGTATCTGCTAGCGGTGGGCTTGACTATTATAAATGGTATCAAAGCGAGACAGTGGGTGGTGGACCAACGAGACACTAGGGACACAAGAGGGTGGACTATGAGATCTCACATCGGGAACAAAACAATCCTTATAAGAGTGTGAAAAACTTTCTTTATAGACGTGTATTAAAACTATGAGTTTGACCGCGATATATAACAAACGTAATAAATAATTTCAAAATTAATATATTTTAATAAAAAAAATACAATATAAGAAATAAAAACATAATTAAAATTGAAAAAAGAAAAAAGAAAAAAAAAAAGTAATCGAACTCCTTGCCAGAACAGACAAGAGCGATACACGATCAAATTTTACAGAAAATTAGGACAAACTTTAAAATTTCTATATACAAAATAAGAAATTGAATATCCTTGAGCCGGCGACTAGCAACCCTCCTGCAACTGCAACAGGGCGGTGCCAGGCGGCGGGAGAAAGCTCTCCATCGTCAATCCCCAAACATTGAAATCCACCTCTTCAATCTTCCAAGTTTCCTCCATCTCCCGCTTGTGATTAGCGGACTGTTCGCCGTATCTGAAAACGGTGACATTGGTCTTGCCGCTGTGGGCGATATTGACGCCGTCGACGTAGCGGTAGTTGTCCATGAAGGACTCAGTACTAGTCTCCCAGAAGACGTCTTCGCCCGCTTTGGTTCGCATCCGTAGAAGCCGAGAGTCCTCAAATTGGATGAGGAGGCCGGAGCGTTGGCTGAAATAGCCCCAAATTGTGTGGTGGATTATCTCGTAATTGGAGCCGCTTTGAGCCTCGCGAATCGCCGGGCTCGTTTCCAGCTTTAGAATGAAGCAGTCTTCGTCGTTGATTAGCTTCTCGCCTATGCACATCGCATCTATGAATAGGTTCGCCGTCGCTCTTGGATCTAAACCCTACCCATTTTGAACATAAACACTCAGTATACACTATATCCCTTCCCCTGGCCCTATTGACAGCGTTATGTTAGGAATCACAGCACTTCACAAATATTGTCTCTGGTAGTTTTTCTATGAACTCATGATCATACCTAAATTAGTCCATATGAAACTGATAGCAACAATAGGGCGATGAAAATTGCAATGTACCTGAAGAAATCGGCGCAGAGGTCTAGGAGGGCCAGAGGAGATGGGACATTGTTGGTTATTAGAAGAATGTCTCCAGGAAACCTTGCCATTAGAGCCGCATATAACTTTACAACCCGAAACCACGAGCTCCAAGCACCACAGATCTGGATTCTTCTGCCAAAGCACAAACCCGCCCATCTCCTCCGTGCTCTTCTTCACCTCGATGCTCACATCCGACAGATGAAAATCAGACGCCTTAATCTTCACCTGCCCGGTCACGCACATACTCTGCACCGAATTCAACGCCGCCGGGCCTCCCGTCGCCGCCGTGTACTGTTGCACAATGTACTTCGCGGTCGAAGCCTCCTGCAACGAAAATCATTAAAATCCAAATCCCAATGAACGAGCAACGGAATCGATTGGAATTTTGTTTGCTTACGATGGAGCAATCTCTGACGGGGCGGTGGACGGAGTGGCCGAGCTGCACTTGGAGAGGGATGAGGGGGGATCCGACGAGGTAGAGGAGAAATCGGAGCTCATTGAAGCGATTGGCGATGATCGGGGAAGACCATTTGTCGGAGGTTTGGGCCTTCATCCAAGTGGACATGTTTTGCCAACGGAGGGTGACGTTGCTGCCCATGCTGGTGAAGAGCTCTTCCGGGATGGGGACCTCCAGAATCGTCTCGAGCCCGTCGTCTCGGTCGATGTTGGGACACAGACGCCTCATGACTGGATCCGATCCGAAAATGAAAATGTGGGGAATCGGAGGGAGAAAGGGGGAATAAAGGATGGGAATAAAATGGGGTAAAGGCTCTCCTTGCTTCTAGTTCTCTTGTGGGTACAATTTTTATTTCTTTTCCTTTTATTTTCCACCCTGTCTTTTTTACCAACAAAAATTAATAAAAATTAATAAATAAAAAATATTTACCCAATGTAATTTGATAAATATGGGATTTTTTTTTTTTTTTTTTTTTTTTTTTTTTTTTTTTTTTTTTTTTTTTTTTTTTTNTATTATCCTATCTTTATTTTTATTTAATGATAGTTTCTTTTAAATTTATAATCTTTTGATATTATCTATTCATGTTGTTTTTATTTCTTTTTAATATGTCATTAATCACTCAATTATCTATTTATTTTCTTTTAAATATTATAATTGAATTGTTTTGGGTGTCTATATATATATATATATATTCAGTTTTCAAAACCAAAATTATTATAGGTACGAGGTTAGTTTTTTTTTTTTTTTTTAAATGAATTGACGGGTCTTATGATGTTTTGGAGTATGTCCAAGGCCAAGGTGGTCTTCAAAGGGGACATGATCTAGGTCCGATGCTCAGCATCAATGCACTTGTCTTGGACATGAGTTGTTCACGTCCAACGTTGAATAGAATTAGTTTTGTAGTAGATAGACAAGAGTCGTTGCTTGAATGTTGATGCAGTTAGGGACACATATACAAATAGAGATGGATTAGGTTGGATTTTTCAAGACCATGGTGACAAATTTATAAGTGCTGTTGTCATTTTCGGATTGAGTATGATACCTTTGGAGGACAATATTCACGTAATCGTTGAATCAAATAGTCAGAATACAATCAAGCTGAGGTAGTACACGATTCTCGCATATAGTAAGGAGGTCCAACCCATTTCAAAGTTCGGTCCAACCCATTTCAAAGTTCATTCACTTACTATGAGAATTCAAGTGGATCGAGCTGTGGTTATTATAAAGTCAAAACCGCACATAAAGTCGTTTAATTTATCTAAAAATATATATTTATTAGAAAGAAATAAGAAATGGAGACTTAAATTTCTCAATTCAATTAAGTAACCAAACCAAACACATTCAAATTATACATTTGAATCATAATTTGTGGAGTGGAAAGGGAACTTTTTCTCGAAGTTGCAATTTAAAAGAAACGAACAGCCAGAGAAGAGATGAACATCATCCTTCTCGGTGGCCGACATGTCTTATTTCTACCGACTGCTTCAAAACTACACGTCGTCTTTTTCCCGACCGTCTCCCTTCGCCGACGGCTCTGCATTTTTGCCGAACAGCATTTCAATCTCTTCCAACGACTTCCCTTTCGTCTCCGGCAAGAAGAAATAGAAGAATATCAGAGCGATTATAGAGATTCCGGCGAACATAAAGAAAGTTCCACCGATCGTAATCGCCCCGTAGATCGAAATGAAACTCATCGAAACCACCGCGTTCATCGTTCTATTCACCGCAACTCCGATGCTCGTCCCTTGCGCTCTCAATTTCAACGGAAAAATTTCAGTGCTGTAAACCCAGGTAATCGGCGCCATTCCGATGGAGAAGAAGGCGACGTACATATAAACGGAGCAGATGCTTAGAATCAACGCCCAAAATAACTCCCCGTTTGAATGTTCCACCATTGTCAAAGCAAACCCTAACGATGAGAGCGAAATCGTTATCCCGATTGTGCTTGTGAATAGCAGTCGTCTTCTTCCGACTCTGTCGAGTAAGAACGTCGCGACGAGGATGAACAGCGTTTTGATCACTCCGACGCCGACGGTGGCTAATAAGAGTTTGTCCTTGCTGGCGATTCCGGCTTTCTTGAAGATTCTAGGGCTATACAAAATGACTGCTTCAATGCCCGTAGAGTGTTCGAAGAAATGCAAACCAACCGCCGCCACCAGAATCCACCGCACGCTCGGCGTCGGGGTAATCAATAGCTCTCTCCAAACTCCCTCGCCGTGAGTGTCTTTGTTCAATTTCACAACGTCCTCCTCACAACCCTCGGGGATTCCTACCGCGAGTTTAATATCTCTGAATCGCATCGCTGCTTCTTCCTCTGAATTCGACACTTTCGCTAGAACATCTCTGGCTTCTTTCAGCCGTCCCTGCATCACCAACCACCGAGGAGATTCCGGCATTTTCAAAATTCCGAGAGCTAAAACAAGCGACGGAATCGCCGCAATTCCGAGCATCATTCTCCAGCCGATCTTCACCGCCATTTTCCCGAAGCAGTAATTCGAAACATACCCTGTTAAGATACCGAAGCTGATGCAAAACTCCGGTAAAGAAGTGAGAAATCCTCTATACGACGGCGATGAAATTTCAGCAGAGTAAACAGGGGCAATCATCAACGCAAACCCCACTCCAATGCCGGTGATGCACCTTCCGATCATCAAGACTGCGTAATTTGGACCATAGCCCATCAGAATAGCGCCCACCATGAAGATCAACGACGCTGAAACGATCGTATACCGGCGTCCAATGATGTCGGAGGTTCTTCCAGCCACCAACGATCCCACCAAGGCACACAGGTTCAAAATTCCCGCTAGAACTTCCACTTTAACATCATCGATATTCAATTCATCTTTAATGAATATCATAGCTCCACTCATAACACCCGTATCTGCAAAATTAAAATTTCAATCGCATGAACTTAAAACATTTACCCCAATTTCTTTTCTTCACAATGAACACGAAAATCAAAAACTCACCATAACCAAATATGATAGAGATAATAGAGGCAATTATAGCACAAGCCAGAGAATATTTATTCAGCTTGTTCTGAGTTTCGCCGGAGACTTCTCCGGCAAAAGCATTGCCCGCCATTGTCTTCTCCATTTCTATATCTTCTTCTGATCGGTTGTTTTTTCTGAAAAAATCTCGTCAGTTCAACAATTACATACGATCTAGGACATTGAAGGATAGAGCTGAAAAGCTCATAAAGGATTTGTGTTATGGGGACCGAGTCGGTTGTTTGAATTCAGAACTGGATGTGCTGTTCCTGTCGGATTGACAAGGATGAACTCAATTTGATTTGTTCTCTTCTCGAGCGAACTCAATTTGATTTAATCCGACACTGGAACTGTTTTTAAGCACAAAAATTGTAATGTTCGTTTCAGCTCACTCCTGACTTCTAGCCTCCTTGATTGGACACTCTCTAAAGTCGGGTTGGTAGTTTTCTAGTTTAATTTATTTTTTAAATAAACATAAATATTAAGAAAATTCATTTTTTTTTAATTATTAAATACAATAAAAATATATTATAAATTAAATTCTCATTTTTTTTTTTAAATTACGTGAGACATGGAAAACGAAGGAACGGGTAATGAGGGCATCTCATCAAGAAATAAGTAGACTATTTTTATTTATTTATTTTGCTAATTTTTTAAATGGCAATTTTGTAAATATCTCTTCTTTGGTTGTGCATTTGGTAAAATGACTTGGATAGATAAAATTATATATTTTTTCTAATCCTCCAATAATTAATATATTATTTATCGTAATTAGGAAATATAAGTAGAAAATATAAAATAATAAAGGCAATTAATTATCACCTTCAACCAAAAATGGGCTCAAGTAGATTTCTAAGCCCATCAAAAGAAACTGATAGGCCCACTTTAACAATATTAATGGGCCTTTTAAGTTAACATTGGGCCAGGATAAGATTTGGGCCCTTTAAGTATTGTCGGCCACCAAACAAGCAGTGGGCAACCACCGCAAGACGGGTGGCCGCCAGCTCTCCACCAACAGAGCCGACGATTGACGGTGGTGCCTGCCATTGATGCTATCCTCGAGCTTTGAGTAAGTTATAATGCTATCCCTTTCATATTATTTTCTGTACTTTTATTATATATATATATTTAATTTTTTTAATAGTTTCTTATTTTATTTTTGTATTTTTAAATTTATGATTAAGAAAAGATAAGAATTAAGGGGAAATTAATAATATAAATTATAATAATTTCCAGGTCAGATTAGCAGAAAAAATAAGAGTCCAGTCAGCTTTTTAAAAGGAGGGTGTTGAAGAGATTGGAACCTAAAAGAAAATGAGATTTAACCTAATAATTACCCAAAGTTTATCTAATAAATCTCACTCATCATGAACGGCGGTGGGCTTGAACTGTTACAAATGGTATTTGAGTCAGATATCGAGCGGTGTGCCAACGAAGACGCTAGCCTTCAAGTGGGTGAGTTGAGAGATCTCATATCAATTAGAGACGAGAACGAAATATTACTAGTAAGGGTGTGAAAATTTAACTTTAATAGACGTGTTTTAAAATCGTAAGACTGACGACGATACGTAATCACATATTATTAAACTCGATAAATATCAGGATTCAATGAATGGGAATGGGAATGTTTTAATGATGGAAGATTTTTTTTTTTTTTTTTTTTTTTTTTTTTTTTTTTTTTTTNAGCAATGAAAAGCATAGATTATGGTAAATTGGGGGAAATATCCATTCATTGCATCCCTTTTTCTTCTCATGTTATTATTGATAATGATTTGATTGATTATTTGGTTCGAACAATAAGTTTGATCGAGAAATTTGTACTTCGAACCAGTTCTTTTATGACACGATAGCATTTAATTAATATTAATTAGAATGTGTCGTTATGTCGTTTCAAGCATAGGATCGAAGCATTCTAGAGTCATCCTCTTCTTGCAATCTTAAATGACGTTAAAAAATAAATTTCCACACCCTAATAAGAAATGTTTCATTCCTCTCTCCATATGGGATCTCACAATCCACCCCATTGGGGCCTAACGTCTTCAGTGGCACAATGCCCAATGTCTAGCTCTAATACCATTTGTAACAGTCCTAAGTTCGTTGCTGATATTGTCCGTTTCAGTTCGTTACGTATCGCTGCCAGCCTCACAGTTTTCAAAATGCGTTTATTAAGGAGATTTTCTTACACCCTTATAATGAGGGCTTCATTTTTCCCTTCGTATGGAAATTTCTCCCTAATAGACATGTTTTAAGAACTGTAAAGCTAACAACGAAACGTAACAGAATAAAACAGATAATATTTACTAGCTGTATGGTGTTTTTTCATGGGATACTCCAATTATGGTTGAATGAGTGCGGTGCAGAGGTGCGAGGAAAGGTAAAAGGTTCACTCAATAATGGTTGAAATTAAAGGACGAATGAATCAAATGAATGGACATAAAAAAGTGTTTTTTTTCGCTTGAATTAGCTTGTCTCTCTCTAAGTAACACGTTGTTTTCATTTCTCATCTTCATCGTGGCAGTTCTACTTATGGTATGATAAGACATCATGTTCAATATAACGTGACCGTATAGGACATATCTATAGAAACCCAAAAAACATCTTGAAGTAACCAGGATATAATACACTGTTGTTTTCGTCTAGATTTTTGTGATGTCGCTCGTTTTGTTACCCTGTTATACTTGTGTAACTCACCTTATGACCTTCCAACGTGAGCACGAAAATAATTTTAGTTAGTTCCAAACAATAGCGTGTCTTAAATTTGGTTCTAAAGTTTTACGGGTTGTTTAACCTAAACTCGAAGGACCAGAGTTGTTTTGGCTGGTACGGCTTAAACTTATTTCTACCACATTATTGGAACTTTAAATGTAACTGGCTCCAACATTTTCAGTATTTCGCCTTCCTCCTCCGCCGCCGCCGCCACCGGCGGCCGATGGACGGCGTGAGTTCCTTCACCGTCGTGGGAGGTGGTGTTAGTTTAGTGGGATTCTGTAGAGATTGAGATTTAGATAGAGAAAAGGAAAAACAAAATCCCTAGAAGAACAAACATTGCTGTCCCCCGCATAGACATTTTCCCCCAATCAAAATGCATAAATGCTCTCAAATCTTCTTCATTACGTCTCTCGAATTTGATTCATCTCTGCTAACCCCATGCCGGTCGATTTCGACAGTTCCTCACCGGCTTCCGGCGAACCCACAGTCTCCACCCCCGGAAACTCCGCCGTAAGGAAAAAGCGAAATCTCCCTGGAATGCCAGGTGCCTTTCCATTACTATTTTGTTTATTGTTCTTTAACTCTTGAATTTGAACTCTTGTTTTTCCCAGATCCGGAAGCGGAAGTAATTGCTCTGTCTCCGAAGACCCTTTTGGCCACGAATCGATTTGTTTGCGAGATTTGCAACAAGGGGTTTCAGAGGGATCAGAATCTGCAGCTTCACCGGCGAGGACACAATCTTCCATGGAATCTCCGGAGGAGGTCAAGTAAGGAGGTCAAGAAGAAGGTCTATGTCTGCCCTGAGAGTTCATGTGTTCATCACGATCCCTCTAGAGCTCTTGGTGATCTGACTGGGATTAAAAAGCACTTTTGCAGAAAGCACGGCGAGAAGAAATGGAAATGCGGTAAGTGTTCTAAGAACTACGCCGTTCAGTCCGATTGCAAAGCTCACTCCAAAATCTGTGCCACTCGCGAGTATAAATGCGATTGTGGGGCTTTGTTTAACAGGTGAATTGAATTTCCTCTGCTTAATTTGTTGGGTTTTTGTTGAGATTTATGGGATTCTGAATTGGGTTTTGGTTTGAAGGAGGGATAGCTTCATTACACATAGAGCTTTCTGTGATGTATTGGCGGAGGAAAGGGCAAGAGCTCTGCTTAAACCGGTGGGGAAACCGAATCCGGAGCCTTCTCCGCCGCCTCCACCATCGCCGCCGCCTCCATCTCCTCCGCAGTCAACTGGTGAGCCAACAACTGTGTTGGCTGTTCCAAGTCAAGGTGAAGTCAACCTCTCGGCCTTGTTCATTTTGTCGTGTATGGTCTTAAGTCTTCATGAAACAACAAAACTAAAACCAAAACATTGTTGCTTGTGTTTTTTTTTTTTTTTTTTTTTTTTTTTTTTTTTTTTTTTTTTTTTTGTCTGTTATTGTTCTTAAAATGAACCCTTTTCTGGAATGCTTACTCTAAATTATGAGATTCAGAGCTGCCAGAGAATCCCTTGCAATGTATCGAAGAGGCACCCGGTATGTCGGGTACGAGTCGTAGCAGCAGCAGCAGCAGCAGCAATGGTAGCACGAGAAGTAGCAGATTTGCTGGCTTATTTGCTTCCTCAACTACGTCGATGAGCCTCCAACCTCCAAGACCATATACAGACCTAATGCAAGCCATGGCTTGTTCAGATCGCTCACCAGACTATGCACCATCTTCAACCATTGAGCCTATTTCTCTATGTCTTGCAATGAATCAAGGGCCCCAGATGTTTGGAACTGCTAGCCAAGACCACCGACCGTACTTACCAATGCCACACCCTGCAATGTCCGCCACAGCATTACTCCAAAAAGCTGCTCAAGTGGGCGCCGCAGCATCAAATGCCTCGTTGCTTCGTGGCTTAGGCTTAGTGTCATCTTCCTCTGCAGCTGCCCAGCAAGAGAGCTTGGCATGGAACCACCAGAGGCGAGTCGAACCAGATGGCGTGTCGATCGCTGCAGGGCTCGGCCTCGGACTCCCCTATGATGGGAACTCGGGATTGAAGGAACTAATAAGGGGAAACCATTCCATGTTTGCTCCAAAACACACCACCCTTGATTTCCTTGGATTGGGAATGGCAGCTGGTGGCAGCCCCAACAGCGGCCTGGCCGCACTAATCACATCAATAGGCGACGTTACAGCCACAACCACCGGATCATACGGAGCTACTGACATATCCACCATAGACATGAACACAAACCATTGACGCTTCGTGTCCATGGAGATGTATTCCTATGTGACTCTCTCCCAACTATTCTCCACTTTGAACATTAACTCTATTAACTCTCGTAACTTTGCTATGGGCTTCTCAAAGCGAGACTCCCTCCCAACAATCTTCAACAATCCTCCTCTCGAAGAAATTATACTCTGGAGCCTTCGACCAACCTCTCCTCTTAATCAAGGCTCGACTCTTTCTCAACACTGAAATTTTTCCTAATGTTTTTAAAAACATTAATAAAAGTGCCATTTATGTCAATGTTTAAACCGTGAGTAGAAGTTTACATACATTTAATCAATAAATACGCTTTTCTTTTATTTAATATATTGCATTACACGTCATCAAACAAACCTACAAAGAAGTAGTCTGATATATTGGTTATTAAGAAAATAAATAATTTATACACTAATAAATATAATACATAATGAATTAATTTACCAATATTAAAGTAACTTAATGTTTTTATATTCCTTTTTTTATGTGTAAAATAAATACAAAATTAAAATTTAAAAGATATAAAAATATCTAAAACGACTTAAAAACATCCATAGTTGCTACCATAAATAAACCCATCAATTCGTATAGTCAAGTGGGGATGCATTAAATTATTGTAACTAACTTTTATTTATTTAATATTGAATATAATTACAGTTTAGTTGTTATCATATAGCATTTATGTTCACGTGAATTTCAAGGATTAAATATTTACCTTTATATTTATTGAAAAAAAAAAAGAATTCTCGGATATTAATATTTTAAGGAAATATATATATCTATATATATATATATATATATATATATTTGTACAATTTATTTATTTTTCATAATATTAAAGTCTAAGTTAAAAAAGGGGAGAATAATAATAGGAAAATATTTAAAATGTAATTTGTAAATAGATAAATAGTAGGGTTAAAATCAATTAATAATAATAATATAATATTATTAATACTTACGGTTGGTATAAGGAAAATATATTTAAATATTTTTTATTTTAGTTAAATTTATAAATAAAATTAACAGCTAATTATATAAAATATCTTTATACCACCAAGTTTGTTTTAAAATTATTTAAAAAATATTCTTATTATCAAATTTTAAATGAAACAATACTAAAATTGCGTTGCATTAATCTTTGTCGTTAATTAATAATGTATTATAAATAATTAATTCGTTAACATGATTTTTAATTACCAACGTTGTTGTTGTTATTATTATTAATAATATAGGGTTATAATTTTATATTTTTAGAGTTTATTTAGTCAAAGTATTGTAATAATCATTCAAATGCCAATAAAGTTGAAAATACATGTTTGGTCAAAATTTCAAATTTAATTTATTAAAAGTTTGATATGTGATTTTTCAATTACAAAAAAATGTTAAGAGCGCAAAAATATACAAATAAAATCAAGCCAGTGACACGTATAATTCAATAATAAATAAATAATAAAAAAAGAATTTGGTCAAACTCTTAATATGTCGGATTGAAGAGGGAAGAAAAAGTCAAAATAGTAAAATTTATCATTGGCTTTAGGATATTCATTTAATTAAATTAATTAAAATTTACTTTTTCTATGTAATAAATTAAAAAAAAAACGTGTAAAATGGGAGGAGCATTCAAAAGGGGCAAATCACAAATGTTTAATAAGAAGACAAATTCAAGAAAAAAGAATAAAAATAATCAGTAGAAAACAAAGAAATTTAATTATTATTTAATTATAATTTAATAGTTTGTTGAATTCAGGACATCGAGTGCCACGTCCGACGACATTAAATTTGCCAAAACAAAATTACTAAGCAAAAAAAAAAAATAATAATAATAAATAAATAAAAAAAGAGGAAAGAGGTTTGTCTGAATCGAAGTCGAAAACTTTGAGAAGAAGTCACGTTGGAAGTCCTGCGGCACAAAATTCAGCAAACCGCCTCTCCTTTCCATCCTTTATTGATTTTGATTTTTCTCTCTAAAACCCCAAACTCGCCGTCTCCACTGACTCGAACCTGATTCACCCAACTCGCTTTTTCTCTCATTCTCCATCCTCTTCATCGTGTTCCGAAATTTGTTTCCGATCACCGGACGGTGAAGCAGCTGTTCCACCGGTGTTCACAGGCTCACCCGGACAGTAGTGATTTTCCGTTGGCTGCGTTAATCGATATCTAGACAGACCCCTTTTGGTTGAGAGGGGTTTCATCTTGTTCGGAAATGCTGGATTTAGGTCGGAGAGGTCTCGGAGAATGGTAGGTGGATGGGGTAATAAAGCTATTTGACCGGTAGAGAGAGAGAGAGAGAGAGAGAGATTGGGGGAAAAAACCCTAGAATCAAATGAACTGTCGCCACCCCATCTAAAAGGATTCCTCGATTTGAAGTTGAAATACTTGGGATTTTCCCTTTCTTTCCTCTTTTGCTCTCGATTATTGAATTTCAATTCGGATTTGTGAAATTTTTCTGTNTAGTTTGTTGAATTCAGGACATCGAGTGCCACGTCCGACGACATTAAATTTGCCAAAACAAAATTACTAAGCAAAAAAAAAAAATAATAATAATAAATAAATAAAAAAAGAGGAAAGAGGTTTGTCTGAATCGAAGTCGAAAACTTTGAGAAGAAGTCACGTTGGAAGTCCTGCGGCACAAAATTCAGCAAACCGCCTCTCCTTTCCATCCTTTATTGATTTTGATTTTTCTCTCTAAAACCCCAAACTCGCCGTCTCCACTGACTCGAACCTGATTCACCCAACTCGCTTTTTCTCTCATTCTCCATCCTCTTCATCGTGTTCCGAAATTTGTTTCCGATCACCGGACGGTGAAGCAGCTGTTCCACCGGTGTTCACAGGCTCACCCGGACAGTAGTGATTTTCCGTTGGCTGCGTTAATCGATATCTAGACAGACCCCTTTTGGTTGAGAGGGGTTTCATCTTGTTCGGAAATGCTGGATTTAGGTCGGAGAGGTCTCGGAGAATGGTAGGTGGATGGGGTAATAAAGCTATTTGACCGGTAGAGAGAGAGAGAGAGAGAGAGAGATTGGGGGAAAAAACCCTAGAATCAAATGAACTGTCGCCACCCCATCTAAAAGGATTCCTCGATTTGAAGTTGAAATACTTGGGATTTTCCCTTTCTTTCCTCTTTTGCTCTCGATTATTGAATTTCAATTCGGATTTGTGAAATTTTTCTGTAAAATCATGTCGGCCGATGTAGAAGATTCGTCTATAGCTTCCATAGAGGGTAGCGTTTCTTCTCCTGGAGCGAAATCTGCTACTAAGAAGAAGCGAAATCTACCCGGAATGCCAGGTTATTTGATTGCTTGATTACTTCTTAATGTTTGTTTGAACTTGTTCAATCGATTGAACTTGATTTTCCTCTCACAGATCCGGAGGCGGAAGTAATTGCTCTGTCTCCGAAGACCCTTTTGGCCACGAATCGATTTGTTTGCGAGATTTGCAACAAGGGGTTTCAGAGGGATCAGAATCTACAGCTTCACCGGCGAGGACACAATCTTCCATGGAAGCTCCGGCAGAGGTCAAGTAAGGAGGTCAAGAAGAAGGTCTATGTCTGCCCTGAGAGTTCATGTGTTCATCACGATCCCTCTAGAGCTCTTGGTGATCTGACTGGGATTAAAAAGCACTTTTGCAGAAAGCACGGCGAGAAGAAATGGAAATGCGGTAAGTGTTCTAAGAAATACGCCGTTCAGTCCGATTGGAAAGCTCACTCCAAAATTTGTGGCACTCGCGAGTATAAATGCGATTGTGGGACTTTGTTTAACAGGTGAATTGAATTTCCTCTGCTTAATCTATTGGGTTTTTGTTGAGATTTTGGGATTCTGAATTGGGGTTTGGTTTGAAGGAGGGATAGCTTCATTACACATAGAGCTTTCTGTGATGCATTGGCGGAGGAAAGGGCAAAAGCTCAGCTTAAGCCGGTGGACAAACCGGATTTGGATCCAGACATAGGCGATTCTCAGACGACGGTGGCGAAACCCAATCCGGAGCCTTCTCCACCATCGCCGCCACCGCCTTCATCTCCTCCGCAGTCAACGGCTGAGCCAACAACTGTGCTGCCTGTCCCAAGTCAAGGTAAAGTCAACCTCTCGGCCTTGTCGTGTATGGTCTGAAGTGTTCATGAAAAACAACAAAGCTAAGTTGCTTGTAACAGTTTGTTTTTGTCTGTTATTGTTCTTTGTTTCCATCTGGGTGATGATCGATCTGCAAGTATTTTAAAATGAACCCTTTTCTGGAATGGTTACTGTAAATCATGAGATTCATAGCTTTTGTTAAAGAGATCCCCAAGTGCTAAAAAAGCCAAAAGAGGATTGAAAAGGGGTTTTTATAGTAAAAAATGATTGATGATTCCTCTTTTTTGCTTTCTTTTAAACAATTCTTGGATGTTAACCTTTTTTGTGATCATTCCTCATTCTTTACCCTTGTTGAGATTTTTATTTTTATCAACAGAGCTGCCAGAGATTCCCTTGCAATATATCGAAGAGGCACCGGGTATGGCGGCGGCTACGAGCGGGAGCGGGAGCAGTAGCAGCAGCAGCAGCAGCAGCAAGAGTGCGAGCAGCAATAGTAGCACGAGAAGTAGCGGGTTTGCTGGGTTATTTGCTTCTTCAACTACGTCGATAAGCCTCCAACCTCCAAGACCTCCATTTACGAACCTAATGCAAGCCATGGCTTGTTCAGATCGTTCATCAGACTATGCACCATCTTCAACCATTGAACCTATTTCTCTATGTCTTGCAATGAATCAAGGGCCTCCGATGTTCGGAACCGCCAGCCAAGACCTCCGACCATACGTACCAATGCCACATCCTGCAATGTCCGCCACAGCATTACTCCAAAGAGCTGCTCAAATGGGGGCAGCAGCGTCAAGTGCGTCGTTGCTTCGTGGCTTGGGGTTAGTATCATCTTCCTCTTCAGCTGCTCAGCAAGAGAGCTTGCCATGGAACCACCAGAGACAAGTCGAACCTGATGGCGTCTCGATTGCTGCAGGGCTCGGCCTCGGACTCCCCTGCGATGGAAACTCGGGATTGAAGGAACTAATAAGGGGAAACCATTCCATGTTTGCTCCAAAACACACCACCCTTGATTTCCTTGGATTGGGAATGGCAGCTGGGGGCAGCCCCAACAGTGGCCTGGCTGCACTAATAACCTCAGTAGGCAGCAGCGTGGACGTTGCAACAACCGCTCAATCATACCCAGGCGGCGGCGGCGGCGACATATCCGGCCGACAGGACATGAACAGAAGCAACTGAAACTGGAAGAGAAGAGAAGCTCTTCTCCTTAGTGTTTGTAAGTTGTAAACACTTGCGGTCGGCTTTGCTTTAGAAACAGCAGCGACATGGATGCCATGGATGCCATGGATGCCATGGCTGCTATATTTATGTAAAGATCATTAGATCGGCCAGTAAAATTAAATTCCAAAACTCATCTCAGTTCATGAATTTATTATAATTGAGTTTTGAATTACAATTAAAAGATTAAAAAAAAAAAAAAAAAAAAAAAGAAANTTTTCTGGTCATGAGTAGTGAAAGTGACAAAACTAAGACATTATTAAATTATGGATAACTTTATTGGTTAAAATTTGTCTGATTCGGACATTTGTTGTGATATTTTGCATAAAACAAATATTTATGTTTTGTGTTCAAATTTGGTGTCCGAACTGTTATCATTCTCACAGCTAGTTATACTAGAATTTGAATTACTCGAAATTATTTATTGATACTTTATAGATTATCTCCAGGTTACTTTTGAAACATGATACAATGGTAAGCCTGTTTTTTGAAACTCTAGTGTTTGAACCTAGACGAGTAAGTTTGTCTCCTTAGCCATTCAAACATATCGTTTGTTGAATTTTTTTATTGTTTTTTGTTTCATTCTGTAATGGTCAAATCGTCTTTTGTGGAGATTAAAGGGGATCGGGATTGAATCCCGGCCACAAACGTCTTTTATAGGGAGACTATAAATACCCACAATATGTTATGTAAAAATCAAATTGGTGAATGAATGAAATTGAGATCTCGAATTGAGACGTTTACTTAGAAATCTTATTATCAATTTTGCCATTTCTACTTTTCCAAACCATACAAGTCATTCAATCAAGTCTTGATCAAAGTTAATGAGACGTTTACTTAGAAATCTAATTATCAATTTTGCCATTTCTACTTTTCAAGCCATACAAGTCATTCAATCAAGTCTTGATCAAAGTTAATGGTGGAGTGACTCAATTTAGAACAAGGTTACAAATATTGCTTCTAGATATTCTATGAAGGGTAATCTAATTCTATCCTTATCTCTTGGTTTATCGAAATTTCGATATTCGATAGGTAATCTAATTCTAGCCTTATCTCTTCATTTATCTATATATATATATTGATGTAGCAAATATATATATTCGACCGTTAAGTTAATTTAGCAAATATATATATATATATTTCATCAATTACCTTTTATTCATTAAAAAATGTTTTTTCGTTTAGATGAAAACCCTTTTTTTTTTCTTTTTTTTTGACGTTTTCTATATTAAGGTTTTGCGAAATGCCTATTCTCAGTTCTTTCTAATTTCTACCCATCGACGCTCAAATTCCATACTATCCATTAATTTTTCACTTGCACGGAAACCTTTCTCTTTGGATTTTGTTTTCTTTCTTGAATCTCTTGTTCGTTTTGGTGAAGATTTGAGGTGCGATTTTTGCTTCCGTTCGAATTATGGCTCTTCTCGGCTCGGCAATTTCCAACGAGGTGTGGTTTCATTCCTTTATTCGATCTTCTTGTCAGCTAGATCTTCTTCGGCTTTTTCTCTTTTGATTGTTCACAAATTTGGAAACAGCGTTTGAAGAATTTATTTAACGTCTTCGAGATAAAGGTGTCCAAATAGTGACAGGATGAGGGGGGCATCGTTTGCTTTAATTTCATCGATCTCTCTTATATAGGGTTCACTTTGTTTGTTTCACTTTCATCGATCTCTTACGCAGGATTGCACGGAGGTATGTGTTTTAGCGGAAAGAGATACGATTATGAGACTTCGTGAGGTCACGAGGTTGAATATTGATTTTTTATTAGCGTCTTAAGCTTAGGTTAGGGACAAACGTATGAATGTTTTGTAGCAATATGTGTTACAAGGATGTGATGAAAACTCGAATGTAGTATTGATAGTCCTTTTAGAATTCAATTTTTCGGGTCTGGTCCTTATATGAACGTGATACGTGTCTGGAAAATAAGATGAATGCTCTCTGATAGAAAGTAGTTTGCGCTGAGAACGTGCGGAAGATATGATATTGGGGATCTTTGATGTAGGTTGGATTGCAGCTTCTCCTATATCCTCTCGGTTCCAATGTTGTTGTGCGTACAGCTTGGTAAGCTTTAACATGTAAACTGCTCTAAGATGTGGTATTTTTTTTTCCTCAACGCCTTTCCTAGTAGCTTGTTCGACCTATTTTTCATTTTGTTCTAACAAATATACTAGTGGGAGATGCTATTCTGAAACTTTGATGAAGAGACTATGGTATTGATTGGACTGCTTTCAAAATATTAGTTGTAACATTATCTACGGGTTCTCATTGTGCCTTTTGGCTTGTTTAGCTGCTCTGTAGGGGTTGTATTACCCGTTTATTCCACCTTCAAGGCGATTGAGAAGAAAGATCAAAATGAGCAACAGAAGTGGCTTTTGTATTGGGCAGGTTGGGAAAAAAAAAATATATTTTCAGTTCTCTCCTTCATTGATTTGTTTCTTTAGCTTTCTTGATTTTGAGTTTCGTAAAAGGTTTTTTCTTCTTTTTTTTTTTTAGTGCTTTGCCATGGAGAAGTATGCAAGTGTTACTTTGAGCCAACCAGGCCATTGTTCTTTGAACTTTGCCATTAATTATCTTCTTGGAGATGTTGTAGTTATAGGGTTGGCTTAATGATCATTGGAGCAGGTGAAAATAGTAAAGGGAATTTTGAGTTTGTAATCAAACTTTTGTAGGAAAAGATGGTAGATGACCAGACTAATCCAGACACTTGGGAATAACAAAAAGGGTTAACTTCTTGGAAATGGAATGCAAGGGGAAATTGAATACTACTTCTATGCATAGTTAATTTGACAAATATATTACTAGAACAATGTAATTAATTTTGTGGTTGACCTTTCCATATTTTTCGTTCTAAATAATATACCGTATCACCTGATGGATGTAGCAGATCATGAAACTGGTATATTTTTTCCTTTTTATTGTACTAATAATCTGTAATATTGAATATTTACACGTCTGTGAACGTAAACCTCTGTATTCTGTTCTAATGCCTGTATTTAGCATGTTGGTGGAATGAGGATGATTATATACTTGAATTGTTGCATGAAACCTTTGTTATTTTCTTGAAATTCTTGTACACAACCATTATGCGTTATCAAAGACGATAATCTCTTCTGTATTTTCATGAATACAGCCTATGGATCTTTCAGCCTTGTTGAAGTGTTCTCAGACAAAATTCTTTCATGGTATCATTCTTTAATACTCTACTCTTACAATTTATTTCTGTCTAATGTATTTGCCTCAGTTTAGAATAGGGAGCATAGTTGTGGTATCCTTCCAATGGAGCTTACATAGAAGTATTCCAATTGTTGTATTGAGAGAATCTCATAGTTACACAAGTATAATTAAAAATCCATCTGATTCCCTCGTATGTTCTTAAAAAGTTCTTTTGGTTTCTTTTTTCTAAGCATATAATCTGCAAGACGCCAAATAAAACCACAAACAATTTTAGTGGTTCAGTCAAATATAGTGTACAGCAAGTGTGGTTCTTGTTATCAGTGAGCTCTCAACGTATTGAAATTTTTGTTCTTTCCAAATGCCAGCCAAAATAAAACTTCGGTTAACTTCAAACACATTTCTATCCTCTTCTTTTTTAAAGCCAAAAAGGATGGGCAATAACTGTAGTCTAGTCCTTGATTCAAGAAGCAGGCGTAGCCGTGCTGTTACTGATCGTGCAATATTTTTATCTTCTATGAAATTGTAGGGTTCCAGTGTACTACCATCTGAAGTTTGCATTTCTTGTTTGGCTCCAGCTCCCAGCAACTGGTGTAAGTATGGATTTCAATATTTCTAAATTTAATTTGTTGTTTTAATCACAAGAAAATGAGTGCAAAATTTACGTGAGAGGGTATACTTGCAAAATACTTCTCTGGGACATTAGTCGATTGAGCGAAGAGAGTAATTCCCATTTTCCTTCAGAGATCTCCTGCCAGTCCTTTCCAGCTACGAACCGAGAAAAACCTTGAAAATGTTTGACCATAATGACTTTAAACCGAAAATAGATTGGTACCAATTTGAAAAACTATATCGAACTGATTCCTTAGGAGGTCCTAAAGAGGATGCATAGCAGATAGGTCGTCCCAAGATCAATGCACAAAGAATGGAAATATTGTTTTTGAATTCTTGAAGGGTATCTCGCGAGTAAAATGAGATAGCTGTTATGTGGAATGCTTTCGACTTTGAACGTTGCTTGAAGGTTTATTTAAAACAATACAAAGGGTCTTAGCATTTGGTAGTTGTTCTTGTCAAACATCATCGAGTCCTATGCAATGTGTTCTGAACTATATTTTTCCTAATTCATTCGTTGCTTTCTTACAGGGTGCAAAGAAAGTATACACGAACCACCTGCGTCCTTTCTTCCTTAAGCATCAAGCTAAGGTGGATCGAATTTTGGGGTCTGTTTATAATGAAATGGTAACTCCTCTACTTCCGTCTCATTGTCACGTTTTGCCTTTTCAAGATTCACATGCATAATCTCATGCCTACGTTCTATAATCCCTGAACAGTACGAGTTTTCTTTCTTTCTTCTTGGTGACCGCGGAACAACCTAAACGTGGTGATTTTGATTTCCAACTGCAGGGGAAAACAATCAGTGCTCATCAAGCAGAGATTCAATATCTACGAACCATGATTATGCGAATAATGGGATCAGGTGGAAACTTGGGAATATTTTGCTTATTGGTTATAACTTGCTAATGCATTTTCTAAATACGTTCTTCTCCACCACTGTAACAGACGAGCAATCATCAAGGATTGGGCCAGCCAGACCAAATCAGGCTGGGAGTAACCTACAAATTGAAGATCAGACAAGACAAGACTCTGATACAGAATCCGATATCGACGATTGACTTCCCGCCTAAAATTCCGATTCACTGGTGTACATTATTAGAATATCAGCCCCTTTTTCCCTGGGAAGTATCTATAGGTATCCGCTTATAATGAGTGCTTTCTCTCGTTTTTATTTGCATCAGGAATCAACGAACAGTGTATATCCTTCACAAAATTCTTTTTACTCCGCACTGATATTTGATAGAAAGCTTAGAAGTATTTGTAATCTTATGCACCATCATGCTTTCAAGGTGCAGTGAACCACCAAGCGAGTAACAGTTTCTTTTATAATGTTACAGTTGAAAGAGGTCAAGCGTATGGATTAGTCAGAAAAATAAATTTCTATATTCCTAAGACAAGATCATAAATCCGAGTTAATTAATATGGTTTCCTCTTCCCACACCGGAATCGCAGCTTCTAAATGGTGTCGAATTGTTACTCTTAGTTGTTACCCTCGTCACCACCGCACGACTGGGCAGCCGGAGTAGCAGCAGTTCCTTTCTCGAATTTAGCTAATGCCTCCGGTCCACAAAATCGTGTCAATTCTTCCTGTTCGAACAACAAATTTAAAGTTGATTAATTCTTTGATGCATTTAATATCAGCAGCCAGGCTGAATGAAAAGAAGATTTGACCTTGATGGAACTATTTTCTGATGTTAGCTTTTCACATTCCTCGGAGAGTCTCTGCAGCTCATCCCTGAGAGTACGGTTCTCGTTGTTCAGAGTCTGCACTCTGGCCTGTAATTCTTCACACTCCGCCTGTCGTCGATAATAGGCAACATTACAAACAGCTGAACTAATACCAGATTTTCTAGTAACAGCTGAACTAATACCAGATTTTCTAGTAACAGCTGAACTAATACCACATTACAAACCCTAAACTAATACCAGATTTTCTAGTAATTTTCCCCTCAAGAATAAAACAAGTCAAAACTACATTACTTTGGGCATTAATGAAAATATGAAATTTCCAGAACCAAAGTTGGCAGTGAGTGTGCATACCTGCTTACGTAATCTTGACCTCCTAGCAGACTCTCGGTTAGATTGCTTCCTTTTCTGTCGTTTTAGCTCTCGTTCATCCTACCAATCGAGAGCACCGAACAAGAAGAATTGCAAGAAAATACTGGTCAATTACGTGTATGAAATAAGAAATGAACTGCAACAGGTGTAGGTCTATTTACGTGTTAGACAAAATTCAACATGGTAAATAATCCATTCCCCCCTAAGTTTTAAGAACTTCAAGAATATCAATCTATGAACAGAAATTGGGAGAATATTTCAAATGAAGGGTGTAGCTCATACTTGAGCCCATTGTTCTGGCATCACACCGTCACGACCAATCATCGTTGCTGGAACAATAGCTGAGGAGACCGCGTTTGCTCTTGCTTTTGCAGCCCCTGAGGCAGCAGTGGTGGTATTCCACAAATCCATTCCCATGTTCAGATTAGTTGCAGGAATGGAAGTGATGGGTTTCCCAGTCACTGAAGATTTGGAATTTGGTCCACCCGTGTTACTTTGTGCATTGGCTCCTAAAATAGCAGTTCAATAGTAACATTAATAGCAAAAGCATATACGAGCAGTATAACTAAAATTAAAGTGAGAAAAAAAAAATCGTACCATCAGCCAGCATCTGGTTGAAGCTGCCCTTCTTATTCGCAGCAAATTCCTGAAAGAGAAATGGAAATATTCTCACTAGTACAGGGCTATCGTAGTAGTTGAACCAGTTCAGATGATTGAAAGATCAAGAAGAAAAGGTCACATACCTGTTGGTTAGCATTCTCATCACTGCCTTCTGATGAGCCCTCAGTACCACTTTCACTACAAAAACCAGCAATTCTTAATCAGATGAGGTTGATTTAAAAAGGAATACAACTTGTACGAAGCCTCAAGTCAAAACACCTTTGAGATGCACCATCATTTCCAGAACTTGAAGCCACCTTTCCTCTCTCCCCGGTCCTACCGCCACCTGAACCAGTATTTCCCGATGTACCCTTGGATTTCTTGGACGCCCTTTCTTTTCCATCAGGAGATTTTCCTTCATATTCCGCATTAATTGGGGCAGAGCCGGGAGGCTACAAATGAAAAGCAGTATATCAAGAACCAACTTAAAATTCTTATATCTTATTCGAGTGATTTATGTGGGTATATAACAACGAATGATCAGGGGCAAAGAACGTATAATATTGAAGATAACGCCATAAAGAAAAAGGCTTCACTGATTTGACTATGAGATTACCACAGTGATATTGGGATGTGCATAAACTCCCCCAGGAGGATACATAGCTGGATAAGGTACTGGAGTTCCATAAGGTGGCATCAAAGGATGCTGAAAAATGTCAACACACAATTAAGAAAACAGGAACATTATTGTCCCCTGCAGAAAAGATCAACCTCCATACTACTTGGAGGGACAATAGTCCATTAGAATTACCTGACTTCCCCAAAGGTAAGGGTGGGGAGTTGGAGAAGCAACAGTAGATGCAAAGAAAGGAGGAGGAGTAGCACCAGCGCCATAGTAAGCCTACAAAAGAGGCTAAACTTTGAGACAGCAGTATTTATCGAGATCATCAAAACTATTCTAGGTGTTCAATGAATTCAAATGGCAATTAGTATAAAATCAGAAGCTCATTAACCTGCATTGAGCTTGACCAATCAGGATATGAAGGCGTCGGGGGTATTTCCTGTGCACAACAATCAAAACAGCTCAAGATATGGACAATATGAGAATGAAAACCGGGAAACTTAAGGAAGGTTCTATAACCTGAGATGAAGAGGGAGGTTTGGAAGTTTTAGAAGGCGTGCCCTCTTCTCCTGTCCCCATCAACCAAAGCTAAAACCACTACAATTCAGCAACTTCCGAGTGATAATCCTAAGTCCTTGATGGTTTCTACGACCAACCTGATAATCAGTTATCAACTATAATGAATTGGTCTTGGGAAGAAGAGAATGAGACACATAAATATACTCATAATCTTTAGAGAGAGCATTGCTAATTTAGGAAGAGCAACATAATTTCATTCAATAAGCAGGTCCCATAATAATAAATTCATAGCTGGACTGGTACCATACCAATCTACAGAGTTAACCAGATGCAATCGGATGGATATCATTCAACACTGCGACAGTAAAAACAGACCTCATATCTAATTAAGTTGCAGCAAATCGGATCACAATACTAGACACCAGATTTCCAAATAAGGATCTTCCTGGAATTAGTGAACATTCCAATAGTTCACACTCACCCATTAGACGCCTTATCATGAATAACTTTCTCCAATCACAGAAATTAATGATTAAACGTCCAATTTGCTTTCATGGATTCACTCTTCCACATCCCTAATCATACGTTCCAACATAGACGCCGGAAAATCATGCGATCGAGCATGTTTCTCTATAAGTATGTTATATCCCAAATGGGAAATCTAACATATAATACCTACACCTACCTATAAGAACACAGCTTCCAATCCATTCCAATCCCAAAACATATGGGCAAAAATAATTCGAGCAAAACGATTTTTCCCTCTAAAAAACAATTGCTCACAAAATTGCGGCTGAGGACTCCATTAATCGTCGAATTAAACATACTGGGAGGAAATTGAAGTCATCAAGTAAAGAAGGATTAGTGAAACGAAAAGAAAAATAGTTTGAGAAACTGAAGTAAAAGAAGTAATCCGAAGAAGTTGAATCGAGTCCGGGAACCACAAGACGGCGAAGATAATCTCACATCCCAAGAATCAAGATTATAAAACGTCTTTAAAAAACAAAACTAAAATTAGGACCAAATACGACCAAATATTCCAATACACTACGTGTCTCTGCAGGAAGAAACTAAAACTTGAGAGAGAGAGAGAGAGAGAGAGAAACCTGATTTCATGGCGCGATGAAACTTTGAGAGAACTGATGTGGAAGTCCAGGTGGAAGGCGTGTCTGTATGTAGGTTGTTGACTGAGAGATCAACGGCTGAGAATTGTGGATTCTGGACCTCTCGAAATCCAAATCCAATCTCTGCGGCTCAGAAAAGAGACTGTGTAAACTCCCACAGCGCGAAAACCTAGTTACCGCGTGGATGAGGGCGAGTATGTCGGAACCCGCCCGGCGGCGGAGACGTGCGGAATGAAGATGAAGTCACGGCGGAGGAAGAGAATGGCGCCACCACTGGAACCGCCTCTGCCGACGAAGAAGGCTGCGCGTGGAAAACGGAGAGATGGGATCCGGTGTGACGGTGTCCTTATAGGATAACCTGGGTTAAGTTTAAACGACGGGTTCGGGTTAGGGTTTTGCGAATTGACACGTGCGAGAAAGATCCTTCCAGCTGTCCACGTTTTAGTGGATCAAATTCGTGACAAAGCCAAATTTCGGTGACTCATCGTCACACCTAATGGATAACCTTAATTATTGTACCCTCTGTCCTTTTTTTCTTTCATCCTATACTAATCTTGTAAATTTTAATTTATTTTATAACCATTTCTTTTATCGTTTATTTAAAAAAGATAATTAAATCAATTTATTACCTGAATTTTCACCAGCAGCCATCAAATCTGACTAGTGCAATGTTCAAGATAAATATTAAAAAAAAAACCATAATATATAAATATATTTATTTATTTATTAAAGATCATTAATTTCATTGGTTGAATGTGAAACAAAAACTTTAGCGAATAACCACATTTTATAAGTGAATTTATATATAAACGTGGAAGAAGTATGTGGACAACATTTTTTTCTTTTTTCTTTTTTTTTTTTTTTTTTTTTNNNTTTTTTTTTTTTTTTTTTTTTTTTTTTTTTTTTTTTTTTTTTTTTTTTTTTAATATTGAGATTCCTAAATTTTAAATTTAAAAAAGGGTCTAAAGGCGTGGCAAAAAGCTATTTTATGCGTGGCAAGATTTTAAATTAGTTTTTTATTTGTCTTAAAAGGCAATATATATATATATATATACACATAAAAATAAAATTTTGAAATAATAAATTTATAGAAAGTATATAAATGTGTGCTCATATTTAATATAAGATTATGTCATTAGAATATTAGGCAGATCACAATAGATATTAAAAAAATGTCAACTCTCACATTTAATATTTCAATAATAGAAATAATAATTCCATTATTTAATTTGTAAGTGTAGTGTCAATTATTACGTAAACGACCTAATTTCTTAAAATTTAGTAGTTTAGTGTTTTTCATCAAATGATAATTTATTTAAAAGTGGCTTTGTCTTGTAATCTCTTTTCGATTGGTCTTAGTGAAGAGTGTGAGTATCTTTTTAATTGTTCTTAATAGAGAGGGTAAGTACTTCTCACAAAAAATTGTGTTCAACGAGCATAAGGCAGCAAAACAAGCATAAGCACAGACCCAGAAAGTGTTGATGATCAAAAGCTGCTATTATCTTTCTCAATGTTCTTTGTAGATCCTTTTTTATGTACGGTGGCTCTTACAAAACTGGATCTAACCGACTATTTACATTTATTTGCCAAAACATGAGCACACAAAACCTGTCGGTTTAATCAGACGTGCACAAGTCGTGGCAACACCTGAGGCAAAATGATGAGTTTCCATGTCTTCTGGCCTTATTATGCTCTCTCTCTCTCTCAGAACACGATGTTTCTGATGCACCTTCGACCTCCTCCTCTGTGTCCGCCATGACAGGAACTGAAGATTCTTGTAATCAAAAAGTTTGGAGAATATTCCTTAGAGAATCTATGACTTGTGTAAATTCTGGACGGATTTTTGGATCCTCAGCCCAGCATGACTGCAAGAGACGGGCGATATCTTCTGGGATTCCTTCAAGACTTGGTCTTATGTTCTGAATGAAGAAATGGTAAATCAGTGTCATTGCAGAAATTAGCCCATTTCAATTGATAACAACAACACAGCAGAAATTAGCGGACAATGGTGAATTGGCTGATTCTTAGGTGTACTGTTTTCTTATACTTTTCTTGAATTTTTCTGGAAAGATGTAACGGCACAAGCTCACTCCTCCCTTTCGAGCTTTCCTTCAAGGTTTTTAAAATGCATCTTCTTTATAACGGTCTCACATCGGTTGGGCAGAAGAACGAAACATTTTTTATAAAAGTGTGGAAACTTCTTCCTAGTAGACGCATTTTAAAAATCTTGAGGGGAAGCCTGAAAGAGAAATTCTAAAAAAGACAATATCTACTAGCGGTGGGCTTAAACGATTATAAAAGATGTTCTTAACAAGAGTTTCCTATTTTCTGTTCTTAATTTTTAACAAATATCTAAGAGTTTCGTATCTTGTGTTCTTAATATTTCAAGAACATTCTTGTCTAGAACTTCTAGTTGAGCCTTAAATGCAGATGAATTGTAGAACTCAACACACCTTAGCTGCGGCATATGCCACCATTATATTGTTTCTGCCCTTGAATGGAGTCTTGTTTCTCATCAACTCCCAAAGAATTATCGAGAAGCTGTAGACATCTGCCTTGTGATCATAAAATTTCCTACCTCCAACAGGCAATGGATCAATGCTTAACAGCTGATATCAAATGAAAATAGAACATTAATAAAACAAAGCACTAAAGAGATGAACTTCGTCAAACACTATAGAAAGAAAAGGTTACCTCAGGGGCCATCCATCGGTAAGTACCCGCCTCAGTAGTCATTTTACCAGATATTTCCTCTCTAGCCAACCCAAAGTCTGCTAGTTTAATCCGTTGCTTGTCTTCTGTTAGCAATAGATTGCCTGAGTAAACGTGAAGACTGTTACTAAGCCAACGACTTGAGATCTTTGGAAATGTCTCAGATCAAAGTACGTAAGTATTGATATAATCAAATTCATCATAATCCATCGGCTTAAGTTTTCGGGTTGATCGATAATTTAACACAAACTTTAAAAATTCTTGTTCTCTCCCAGAACTAGACTTAGAGTGTAACAGCTCAAACCCACCACTAGCAAATATTGTCCATTTTTTGCCCATTACGTATCGCAATCAGCCTCCCAATTTTAAAACGCGTCCACTAAAGAGAGGTTTTCACACCCTTATAAAGGATGTTTCATTTCTCTCTCCAATTAATGTGGGATCTCACGTGGAGTGAGTAAGCTGCTCGAAAACGGTAGAGACAGGCACAGTGAATATAATTAATTAAAGGATAGTGCGGCACCCGGTTATCCAATTAAAAAAAGACTTTTGGGGATTATGAACAGGAAGGTGATAGTGTAAAGTAGATGAGAAACAGCACAGTACTTGGCTTTAAGTCGCGATGAACGACTCCATTTGAATGTAAGTATGCCATTACTCGTGATAGATCTAGAGCCAAACTTAAGGAAAGCTTCAGTTCTGGGGTCTCCGGCCGTATGCTCCACAAGTACTTTTGGAGTGATCCACCTCTCATTAGCTCAGTGATTATCATCAACGTCGGCGCTATGGCAGCACCAATGAACTGTTTTAAGTAGAATAGGGTATCAGCAACCATATTTGAGGCATGGATAAACATGTATGGTTTATCATGCTAGCCTACTGTGGTAATCAGAGCAAGCCAAGAACTACAACTTCTATATGAAAATTCCAGCTGATGAAAGCCAAAAAGGGGGACTAAAAAGCTTCATGTATCGTTCTCTAGCATTCTTAAGGGAGTTTAATCAGCTTTAACAGTGACAAAATTCGACAAAATTCTCAGATAGAATGAACTATACAAAATTAGGTTTATAATATCTTAAAAGTAAACTACATATCATATCATATCAACATCACAAAGACATCTAAATTTAAATACAAAATCACTAAATAGACTCAACCCCTCGTCTCCATTTTTGTAAGTTTTCCTTCGTTTTCTTTCAAACACATGACATTTGGGTAGGTGTTACTCAGAGACCGCAAGCCGGCCTCGCTGATTCAGTACTTAAGTTTTCCCTACTTAATGTTAAGTCTAATCTATAGAAAAAAAATCTTCCGTTTTTAAGCAAGAACGCAGCTCAACAAGAAGAAGCACGAATCTTGTACTGTTTGAAGTAATGGAAGGAATGAGATTAACAAGAAAGAGCCAAACACCGGGCGATGTACTAGCAAGTAGATTAAGCCCCAAAGGGAGGTGAACACGAGGCGGTGTGCCAACAAAGACGCTAGACCCCGAAGGGAGTGGACATGAGGTGGTGTGCCAACAAAGACGCTTGACCCCAAAAGGTGTGGACATGAAGTGGTGTGCCAACAAATACGCTGGACCCCAAAGGGAATGGATTGGAAGGTCCCACGTTAATTGGAGAAGGGAATGATTATCAGTGAGGACACCGGGCCTCGAATGGAGGTGGATTGTAAGATCTCACGTTAGTTGAGGAGAACTAAATATTCTTTATAAGGTGTGAGAAACCTCTCCCTAGTAGAGAGGTTTTAAAATCCTTCAGAAAGGAAAGGAAGAGAAAACTTGAAAGAACAATATGGAAAAAATTCTTAAACTCACTAACGTTTTCACTCTCCTGCCTTCCCCCAAACAGCAATCCATATATGATATTCAATTTACATAAAGATTATAATACAAAGTTGAATTACAAGACGAGTGAGTTCTATGAGTTATAGCAAAACAATTACCTGAATAACGTTCTCGTGATTCACTATTGCTAGCAACGCAACCTCTCTCAGAAATCTTTCTTTGTTTTTAGTACTTATAGCCGATGTCCTACTCGGCTGTATAATCTTCACGGCAACAGGCTGATAATCGTACCTACACAAAGTATTAACTGATGAATTCATCTACAATTTGACCCAATAATTCAAAACAATCGAAGATAACCCCACGCATAAATTACACCAAGATCAAAGCAAAGCACATTTGTAACAAAAATGCTAAATCGATAGTAAAATCATGCCACAGTTTGAGAGAAGAAGAAACCTACAGTCCTTCATACACAATGGAGTATGAACCTTCGCCAATAACTTCACCAATCTTTAAACAACGAAGGTCAATGAGCAAACTAGGTTCGATCTTGAGAGCGCACTCGGAACCTAAATCTTCAGAATCATCGTCCCCAATGAACCAACTGAAAGCAGTACCGATTGTTTTGAATGAGTGTTCTTCGTGTTCCTCCGCCATTGTTGGAGACGCTTATGCTTTCTTAGTCTATTCCATTGCGTAAATAGAGAATGAATCGGAAATGAAGACAAGAAACACGAAAAGAAGAAAAAGATTCAAAACCATAACATCATTCGTTTCGAAACAAATTTCAAAAATCAAGACGCAAAACCAAAAGAGAGGGAAAAAAAACAAAATCGAAACCCACAAATCTGCGACGTACATTCTTCTGAAACCAATAAAATTTGGAATTAATCAATGTTTAAAATTCCACTTCCATTTATATTTGTTTGCTTTGATTCCTCTGCGGCGGCGCTGCATCAGTTGGGTCGTTGTGATTCTGCCACGTGTACATTGATTAATGGATTTACGTGTAGGGGAGTGTGGCTCTGGTGATACGGAGATATTGGCCGAAAATTTTGGACGTTTTATCGGAGAATCCGTACGGTATGGCCCACGTAATCCGGGAGTGGACACCCGACATGTCGTTCGTAGTGACTGTAACTATAAAACGTGACAACGTGTAAATAATAAAATATTAGGGAAAATAAATAAATTTATATCTTGGGTTGTCCAACTAATGGGCCTTTAACAAAGGCCCATTAACAGTAGACAGCCCAATGCTTAATCTCCTGATTTTGTTTAGAATATTGGGGAGAGATAATAATAATAACACAATTAGTTCTGGAAAATGTAGATTACATTAAATGTATCGCTAATGTACAAATTAAACACTAATTAGTCAACATAATTAGGTTAATTAATTTACATATAAAGATTAAGCCACTCCATTCCTTGACTGTAATTGCCGTGTTGCTGTTGCATGCAATAGAATACATCTTCATATTCTCCCAAGAACAGCTCTCCCCACGACGGTGCCGGCGGCGGCACGGCATCCATCGTCTCCGATGACGTCGGGCTATTGCTCCAAATCTTCTCGCTTCCTTCTACCAACCGTTGGATCTCGTTCTTCGCCTCTCTCAATTGCTCGCTCAATTTGGTCATCTAAAAACAACTCATTAATCAATATATATTAAAATTAAATAAAATTACGAGAGCTTAGGATTAAAGTGGACAATATAATATTATTTACCTCATATTCAAGGTGGGAATTTTGGAGAATAATGGAATCATGAGCTTTTTTGAGAGTGGAATATTCCTCTTCGAGCTTCTTGTTCTTCCACCGTGCACGGCGGTTCTGAAACCAGACGGCGACTTGTCGTGGATCAAGTCCCAATTCAGAAGCCAACCGATCTTTCCTCTCCGATTCCAATTTGTGTTCATCCCCAAAATTCATCTCTAAAAGTTTCACTTGCTCTGTACTCAGCTTCCTCTTCTTCAACCCCGCCGCCCCAGCCGCCTCCTTCGCTTTGCTCCTCCGCCGCCTCCGCTTCGTCGGCTTATTTCCCTCCGCCGCACCTGAAAAAAAAAACACGATTTTTGAAAAAGCTCCAATACCACGAAGAAGAAACTAATAAAGGATGGAGATAAGGACCTTGTTGGGGGAGTATTTGGGTATAAACTCCAGGGCTGTAGAGATTCGAGATGAGTAATGTATTGTCGTCGTCGGCGGCGGCCATTATCACCGGCGGTAGAGCTCTTCAGTAGCTTCTCTCTCTTGATTGCTTTAGAAGTGTGGGTGTTTGTTAAGTGGGGGAAGAGTGTGCGGGTGGTTTACAGAGGGGTTGCAACTTATTTATAGCCGAAAATGATGTCTGAAAACATTTATAATATTGAAAAAGTTCGCTGTTTTTTCAGAAGCGCCTCTAAACTTTTGTATATTCACAATTCTGCCCCATCCTTGTGGACTTTGATAATTAATTAATTAATTAATTAATTAAATAAGTGTGGCACATCAATACACGTCATTCACCCTCGTAACACCTATGTGTTACAGTAAGGATGAATTACTTTATATTAAAATAATTGAAATTTTGTTTTTATCTCCGTGAAATTCTCTATTTAATTTTATAATAATTATATCGAATAATTTTTAATAAAAAAAACATTATAATAAATTCAATAAAAAATATTAAATTAAATATTAATGATTAGATTCCAATCCGCATACATAAAACGAAGTGCAGATGGGTGGGGGCTGGGGTTGGGTTTGGCATGGGGATCCCCGCAAGTTACAAACCGACCACATCGAACACAATAAATAATTAAATAAATTATAAATCTGATTTTATTTTGGTTTGTTTGTGTTGGCTCGAGGTGAATATAAATTATTAAAATGATTAATTTATATATGGGACGTGGAAATTGCCCGCAATTACCCACAATTTTCGTGTGATTATTTGAATTTTTTTTTTGTTGGTATAAAATATTTAGTCTGTCATATTTGACCTTTTTTTAATTTTAGTCCCCCACAATATTAAAAAAAATTTAATATAATATTTTTAAAAATTTAATTTGATAAATTAAAAATAATTAAATTATTTATATAAATTTTAAAACTAAATATATAATTTAAGAGGAATGACCATAGGATGGGATGGAGGGTTAGCTGTCTTTTTTCATGTGTCTAGAGTAGGCAGCTTGGGCTACGATAATATGAACAGATCACCGAAAGGAAAGTTTGTGGCTGCCAAATCACCACCTACGCTCTTGGGCCCGGTATAGAGTAGATATTATCGTCATCTCTATTTTAATATGATATTGTCTATTTTAAAACGTCGTAAATTATTTATGTTAAGTTAAAAACACGAACTTCATTGTAACAATCCAAGTCCATCGTTAACAAATATTGTTTGTTTCAGTCTATTACGTATCACAATCAGTCTCACAGTTTTAAAACGCATATGCTAAGGAGAGATTTCCACACTCTTATTAGCAATATTTTGTTTCTCTCTCAAACAAACGTGAGATATCACAATCCACCCATAAAATGACAGTGTCAGACTCTGATACTATTTGTAACAACTCAAGTCACCACTAACAAATATTGTCCATTTTAGTCCATTACGCAACGCCGTCAACCTCACGATTCGAATTCTTATAAGAAATATTTTGTTTCTCTCTCCAACCAATGTGAGATCTCACATACAAAAGCTTTGATTTTACTATTGATCTGAATCAATTAGAGATATGAATTCAAGAACTAAACGTGTCACTCTCGATCGATCATAAAATACGAAACAGAAATGAATCTCGTGTATTTTACTTAGAATTTAAATATTAATTTATAGATTATAATGAAGCGAGCGTGCAATATTGAACAGGCACACACATTTATGATCTCGGTACGTTCACCCAACAAGAAGTGAAGCAGGAAGCCAGAGAAGGGCGACCCCTACACCAGAGGTAAGGTTTGGTTAGAGTTGAAGAAGGTAGCAAGGCCCGGCGGGAAAAGGAGTAGAGAAGAGGGGCACAAAGTCAAAGATAGAAAACAAGACATTGGATAAAAAGTGGTTATAATTTGATTATTGGAGGGAGACTCACACACGGGACATAAAAAACAGACAACTCAGGGTTCCACATGGGGTTGCACTGCTTTTACACGTGTCAGCTCCCCCGCAAAATTGTACTATGTTGGACCACCAAAACCAAACAAATTCATCCCTCTCTCTGTCTCAACTTTATCCACAGTCCACGTCATTCCACAGCCGCAATCCCCTTATAAACTTCACTTATAAGTGTGTAAAAATCTTTTTTTTTTATAAATATATTTTAAAATATTAAAAAATAATAATATTTACTAGCGGTAGATTTGAGAATGCATTAAATTTTTTTATTTGGGTAAAAGAAAGTGAATTGAATCCGGACATAGCAGAGGATATAAATACGTACTTATTTGGAGTTATTTTATGTGTCGGTTTCAAAAGACCAAAAGAGAGAGCTTTTGTTTAGTGTTTTTAGTTCCTTTGTCCAATTTGGGGTCTTTTTTTTTATACTGAATTTTACAGCCTGTTTTCAAAGAAATGGAAATCCTTTTCCCACTAGATTCAATGAATGACACGTGGACCCTTTTTTTAAACTCAACTCACAATGCTCATTCAAATCATTCAAATCGTACTCGTTCTAACCCTATCCAGAATAGAATCATTCAAATTTAGGTTGCCAAATACCATAAGTAAAATCTCTGCTTGTTTGGAAATGGGGATAGGATATCCCTTATCCCTTTTCCTTATTCTACCCAGGATATAAAACGTGGGTTTCCCAAACAACCTCTCTTCCCTTCCCTTTGTGGGTTAATTGTAAACGAAGTAATAAGCTCCTTCTTGGAATTTGCAAATATTAAGATTTGGATAAGGATGAAGTCTACAATAGGATTACGGCACTGTGACAGAAATTAAAATATATATATATATATATAATTATTAATTAATTAGGTTGCTTAAACTTAGGTTAAAAATAATGTAATGATAATGATGAAGAAATAGAATTAGAAAAGGGGACGCGCATGAGCATGGGACGTGATTCGATTCCTTTGTCTGGTTATATTTTTTAAATAAATAAATAATTAATTAATTTAATATTTATATATTTTTTTGCAAGTGATTAATTAAGAATTGAGGATTTCCAGGTAATAGGTGTCATGTTTATCCCGACATAGCCAACCCATGTTTCCTCATCTTCCAACTTCGCCTTCATATGCTAATTAATCATTTTTATTACTTAAATAATATGTAATTAGATAGATAAATATAACAATAATTAATTATTTTCTTGGGTTAGTTCTGCCCTATCACATGGGGCCAAGTTCCCATAAATTAAAGGACTAAATTGTAAAATTTTTAAATTATAGCGATTAATTTAAAATTTAATTAAAATATATACGTAAATAGTTGAAGGCTGGCGAAGGGGACCCCCACACTTGGAAGGCCGGTATTATGGTTTGTACTCTACTGGGTGTCCTTCAATGTGGTAATGTGCCAAATATCACCACTGTTACATTACCCTTTTTTTTTTTAATATTATAATAATAAAATTTCAAAAATATAATAATTATATATATATATATATAGACGCATTTTAAAATTGTGAGATTTGAGGTACATAACAGGCTAAAGCGGACAATAGCTAGACATGAGGCGACATGCCACGAGGACACTAATTTCTAAGAGAGAAATTGTAATATCTCACATCATTTGGAGAGATGAACAAAATATTTCTTATAAACGAGTGAAAACCTCTCCTCAATAAACACATTTAAGTTGTGAAAATTGACAATATAGAGGTTAGTTTATAAATTTAACCATTTAATAAAATTTTAAACAAATACTAAATTTTAGTTTTGTATGCATAAAATCTGTCATAAATTATAATAATTAGGTTAACAATATACACAATATTAAAAATTTTAAAATTAATATACTAACCCTTAAGGGCTAAGGCACCCTAACCCTAAGGCACATGATAAAAGTAGGGTATCAGTCCCCATATTTGGAGCAAATCAAATGCAATCTACCATATAATTGGGTATCTTTTTGAAAGTAATTTAATAATTAAAAAAAAAAAATAGTAGGTTAATAATTTATTTTATTTTGGAATATGCTTTTTTGGCATGCACATGCCCTTAGCCCTCCCATAAACCGCTCATATTTTTATTTTTTAATAATTAAAAAAATGTTTATTTTTTCTGGGTTTCATTTGGGGAGGCCCATTGGGCCCAGCCCGGGGGCCCAACATTGGATCTTCTTCGAACCTTATTGTAAAACAACAAGAAGGACTAAAATGGTAACTTCATAAGATCAAATTACTATTTTGGGTCTTAAATTTTAATGGATTAAATAATAATAATATGTAAATAGAATTTAGAAAGTAAGAAGAAATAAATATATATATATTTTTTAACATTTTTTCAATTTCATCGAGTTTATCCCTTTTCTTGTTCCTTTTTTTTCTCTCTCCCTCTCTCTTTTTAAAGAAAAAAAGATTAAATGAAATGAAATTATTTATTCCCATTATTTATATAAAACAAATCTTGAGAAGCACCACTCTGGAAGACAAACACGAAACTGAGAGTGAGGGAGACGAGAGAAACAGAGATAGAGATGGCGGATTCTCTGAGCGCTTTGAGGCTTCTAATGGCGTCACATGCTCCTCCTCTTGACGCCTTGGTTGTTCCTTCTGAGGATTATCATCAGGTTTTCTCCATCCTGCTACCAATTTGGCTGTATCAATCAACATCTAGCTATATTACGAATCCTGAATTTCAATCATCTGTTAATGTTTTGGAGGATCTGATTTGAGCTATTTGTTCTATGTTTCGCCTCTTGTGTTCTGGTTGAAAGTCTGAAATGGTCTGTTTCTGATTGATCAATTCGCGAGACGCGAGCTCTGAGATTACTTGTTTGGCTATTTTCATTTCGCAGTTTTTTTTTTTTTTTTTTTTTTTTTTTTTTTTTTTTTTTTTTTTTTTTTNTTGTTCTTTTTCGTTCTTTGATTTCTTGTTATCGGAGTAATTCTCTGGTTAACAGTTGTTGTCTACGTGTTGTTGCAGAGTGAATATGTATCTGCGAGAGACGAACGACGTGCATTTGTTTCTGGTTTCACCGGAAGTGCTGGTAAGTATTGCCGATTTCCAGTAAGGATGTTTCAGTACCACTACGATTTGTTCCCCTTTCTTTTTATTTTTCTTTTGTGTTGTGCATGTTAAATTAACTGATGCTGTATTAAAAGGAATTTTTCATTTCTTCCCATTAGCTGTTGAAATAAGACTTGAGAAAACTGATATAAATACAGAATCACTTGATAATAGATATCTAGGCGAGAAGAAAGAATGAGGAGAGTCAAACATTTTATGCTGGGTCGATTACTTCATGAATATACATCTGGTGCCAAGCGAATCCACACAGTAAAGACAGATTTTTCAAAAAGAAGAATGTAACTTTCATTGAGAAAAAGAATCTACCACGTAGAAAGGTTCTCAAACTCACTTCCTAGGATCCATTATGTTTCTTTCACTCACGCCTGGATCAAATCTCAAATATCCTTAGCTTCAGAGGATTTTATTACAGCCTTACTCTCTACTTTTAAAGGATAATCGAGGCCTTGTATAGCCAATTCAAATTATTGACAGTCTTTACTAATAGCTGTTATTTTCTTTTTTATGAAACGAGGCATAAGCATAACTAATAGTTGTTATTGATGATATAAAAAATGGAACTAATAATTTTTTTTTTTTGACTTGCCATTGTGTATAACTATATTTCTTGTACGCTCCACTTTCTTTGTAATGTTGCTAGATTTGTTAGTTGCAAATTTAATTGAGCGAAGAAAATGCTTTTAGCTTAGTCTATGCAGTCTGATCACTGTTCATGCTCCCTCTCGTTGATTGTCTTCTCCTGTGGTCTTTATGGATCCTTTTTTTTTTTTTTTTTCATGAAGGTCTGGCACTTATAACCCAGAGAGAAGCATTACTGTGGACCGATGGGCGTTATTTTCTGCAGGCAATTCAACAGCTCAGCGATCAGTGGAAGCTTATGCGAATTGGAGAGGATCCTCCAGTAGATCTCTGGATGGCAGATGTATGTGACCATTTATTTGAAGGTTTTACTTCACATTAATACAAGGGGAAACCAAAATTTAAAGTTCATAATTTTTCTTTGTTGGAACTCTTCAAATTATCTTTATCCTCTTACTTTGGTTTCTTCTAGAAACTTAATTTGTTCCACCAGAAATTTCTTTCATTTTCCGTTGAGTGTTTGAATTATTCTCTTTTCTGCAAACAAATGCAATATCAAACTCTCTTTTTTAACTAAATCAAATTACCTCATTTCTGTTACACTAACGATTGTACTGGTTGTTCTGTATTTCTAAATGTGGACACCTAGGTCTAGTTGAATTCTGCTTTACTAGCACTCAAGTAGGCTTTGGGGGTTTAAACGAGAGTCTAAAATTAGAAGCATTAAAATTTTTATGATTCTTGGTACAATTGTGATTTTCTCTTGGTAAGTTCATATTGTTCTGTATGAAGATAATTGCTAGTGTGTTAGGCTAAGTTCGTTTTTGCAATTTTGTATCAGAATCTTCCAGCGGATGCAGCTGTTGGAGTGGATCCTTGGTGTGTGTCAGTCGACACTGCACAAAAGTGGATTCACGCATTTGCTAAAAAGCAGCAGAAGCTGGTTCAAACCACCACCAACTTAGTTGATGAAGTTTGGAAGAATCGACCACCAACAGAAATAAATCCTGTTATCATACACCCGCTGGAGTATACTGGCTGCTCTGTTGAAGATAAGTTGAAGACTTTGAGAGCAAAACTTTCACAAGAGAAAGCTCATGGTTTAATTGTGACTGGTCTTGATGAAGTGAGTTTCCTTTCTTTCCAGTGCTTCTTCAAACCATTCTTATAAAAATAGTCTTGCATTCTTGTGTTGGTTTTTCTGATTTGACCCCAGGCCTCTGTTTTAGATGTTTTATTTATTTCTTACATAGTATTACTTCTCTTTAATAATATGATGCAATACATTATACAAATGAAAATATGCAGGTTGCTTGGTTATACAATATCCGTGGGAGTGATGTTTCATACTGTCCAGTTGTACATGCATTTGCAATAGTGACACTCAACTCAGCGTTTTTTTACGTGGACAAGAGGAAGGTGTCTGATGAGGTATCCCAAAACACTTGCGTCATATTTTGTATCATGAAAAGTTATGTATATCAAATTTGAAAGGAAACGTTGTACTAGGATATCATTCTAGTACTTAATTCAGTAGTTATGTTGGAATTTAATTTTGAGCTTTGTTTTGTTTTATATTTAACTCTCTTTATTGGTTTAGACCTCATTCAAAATAAATATCTCCTTTTCAGGTACGCTTGTACCTGGAGAAAAATGGAATTGAAGTTCGGGATTATAGTGCAGTAATAGTAGATGTATCTTCACTTACATCTAATCAACAAAACTTGTCATCTTTTGTAAAAGGACCTGAAGTTAGCGCTACTGTAGAGGAACGTAGTTCGATTGATATAACAGGGTCTAATGGAACTAAAGTGGAAAGCCAGAGTCCTGGCCTTGTATGGGTTGATCCTGCTCAATGCTGCTATGCTTTGTATTCTAAACTGAACTCTGATAAGGTTCTCCTGCAACAGTCGCCATTGGCCCTTGCAAAAGCTCTAAAGGTAGCATTTCAATTTCCATATCAATTTTCTTTTTCTGAAGAACGATATGGTGGTGTTTGTTAACTTTTTTTTCATGTGAGCAACAATAAGCCACTACACTGGTGCCTGAGATGATAAAAGTATTAACATATATCTTATGATCTGTTCCTGGTAGTCAGTTCAATTTATTCAATCATCTTCTTGAAACTTGAACAACAGGGTTAAAAGGAATTCCTTTTCAAAGTCCATATTTTTCTCATTGCTTTACCACTTTGATTGACCGGTTATTCTATAGAACTCTGTTGAGTTGGATGGACTAAAGAATGCACACATTCGGGATGGTGCGGCTGTTGTACAATATCTTGTGTGGCTGGATAAGCAGGTATTTGAAACCTATAGCATCTAGCTTACATTCACTTCAATAACTTCTTACCGAGCCCCAAAAAACAGACATTGGCGTCATATTACACTTTATGATTTCTAGCTTGGTTTAAAATTTGCAGCTGCAAGAGACTTATGGGGCTTCTGGGTACTTTTTGGAAGGGGATGGAGCGAGGAAGCCCAAACCATCGTGAGTTCTATACACATTTTTGTGATTAAACCACATCAGCTTATTGTTGCAATGCTTTGGAGAAAAATGTTCTTTTATTTTATTTTATTTTATTTTATTTTTAATTTATAATAATAATAATTATTATTATTATTTTATGCAAAGAACATTATATAAACTTCAACATACTCACGTTGCTGACATTGCAGTTGCTCATTTTTCTAACCGTATTTTAACGTTAAACAATCCTTGTTAGGGACTCGAAGAAACTGACAGAAGTTACAGTAAGTGATAAGCTCGAGGCGTTCCGTGCATCAAAGGAGGTCAGCTTCATTGTTAATATGTTTCACTCTGTACCCTTATGCATGTTTGTCTATCTCTTCTTTAAAATAAGTATATACAATATAAACTAAGAATATTAGGTGATTAGTTTTACTGTGGACCTCATGTTGTCAATTTTGGGAATGATAGGGATTGATTGTGATAGAAGCCCGAGAAGTTTGTTTTCCATCCAGAAACTATTCTAGATTTTACCTACTAACAACCTGACTCTTTCCCTTTTACCTTCCATGTACATACAGCTCCCAGCATGCGACATCAGCTAACTAACTTAACTACACATTCTTTTGCTGACTTCATCAAAACTAACTGACTAAAGAAAAGACAATCCTCCCCTAATTAACTACTTCCCTCTGACTCTGCACATCGACTTTCCCTCGTGAGGTTCATGCTTCGTCCTTCTAGTGCAAATGAAGCAAGCCTTACATTTTGTTTGTGCTTTTCAGCATTTCAGAGGCTTAAGTTTCCCTACGATTTCATCTGTTGGTTCAAATGCTGCAATTATACATTATGGACCACAAGCAGAGACATGCGCGGAGTTGGATCCTGAAAGCATCTATCTTTTTGACTCAGGGGCTCAGGTTAGTTGGGCATTCAAACCTTATGTGATGCTAACCATGATCTTTACTATCTGCTTTGCCTCTTCCTAACCATAATGGTTATACTTTTCATCGATGAATTAATTATGTTTCAATTCTTCCCTTTTTGTTTGTGTACTTAGTATTTGGATGGAACAACCGATATCACACGGACAGTCCATTTTGGATTACCATCAGCACATGAAAAAGCTTGTTATACGGCAGTGAGTTACTTTAGCTTAATTATTAATGAAAAAAATAAAGTATTATATGTATTTGTTCTCGTTTCTGTAGTTGATAAATCAACCGACTTCACAAATTGATGAACCTTAGTACAAATTGATTTGCTTTAACTCTGATTTGTTACCTTTAACAAGAAACTTCCTTTTCAATGCTGTATGAAGAGAACAAAAGAAGCAGTCAGAATGCTTGAGACTGTCAAAGGAGATTACAAAAATAAATACTCTGGTCAAGGTCACAGGAATAGTAATTAAGAGATTAGAGAGTGAAGCAGTCAGAAGCCATGAAACTTTGGATATCCCATTGATCAGAAACCTTTCAAGAGTTACCTTGAGAGGTTCTCTTGTTCCTTCGTTACTCTCCCTTTGAGCTCATAAAGTTAAGCATCATTTTCTGACATGAACTTCCAAATTTCTTGTGCGGTTGGAAGAAAAAGATGCTTCTCTTTGATATCTAGTTCCATGGAATGATAGAACTAATAAGCCACAACCTCTGTTTAAAGTTTTCTAATCCTAATTTGCTTACTGTGGGTTTTATGTTTGCAAGTGCTTTTCTAATACTTTATAGAAGTCCACCTACCATGAAGAAGATCGTGAATGTTGTAATTGGGAGAGTGGTTTTCTGGAGGCTACCTTTCTTGTCATTGTTACCTTCAGCTAGGTTAAGAGTTTGGTTCCACCATTCAAAAATTGCTTCTGATTGGGGGGATGGATGGACTTGTTTTTCAAATCTTAGATTGTTTTTTTTGGACACACATTGAAGTGAGATGGACATTTTTCTATTGGTAGTATTCTCGACTCTGTATAAGACTAGGGTATTTAAAGGAATATGTATATCTTGAAAGAAGTGAAAAGTAATACTTATTTCTTAAGCACAATTTAATCAATGAATTAATAAATTGAAACCTTATGCTAGGAAACTAATTTATGGTAGCTGCAACATTATGAAATTGATTATAAATCATCTAGTTCCAATAACATAAATGGATAAGTCCTATATGAAATTCCTCAATTTATACTGCAATTTTGATTATCTAACTGAAGCGACATCTTGACAGGTTCTCAAAGGCCATATTGCTTTGGGAAATGCAAGATTTCCAAATGGCACAAATGGTAGGAGTTCTCACCTATTCTGCTTTGTATTTTGTCTTCCCAATAAGCTGATCAGAGATAGGTTGACTTCCTATTTGCAGGCCATGCGTTGGATATTCTTGCTCGAGTTCCCTTGTGGAAGGATGGTCTGGATTATCGACATGGCACTGGCCATGGAATTGGTTCTTTCCTTAATGTTCATGAAGGTAAAGAACTACTATGACTTCCACATTTCTTATTCAGTAATTAATTATGATCAAATTAACAATTTCTTAGTTATTTTAAGCAGGACCCCATTTGATTAGTTTCAGACCCCAGGCTCGAAATGTTCCACTTCAAGCTTCAATGACTGTAACGGATGGTAAGTATAAGGAAGTCATTGGTATCAATTACAATTACTCGTGAACTCTTTTGTTGCATAGGTTTCACTTTCAATATCGATCGCTTCCACGCTACTTGATGTCTATTCACCCCTCCCCCTCCCTCATTCCGATTTCCCTCGAGTTTGTCATGTTTTCTTTCCTGTGTGAGTGGTGTACAAAGAGCTAAGCTAACCAAACCTACTTCAGATAATTTTGTGAACTTGGTCTGGATATCAGAAACATAAATAGCCTAGAATTTTATTTTAGTCCTAGAAACCATTTCTTGCTGATACTTTAATTGCAAACCACAGAGCCTGGCTATTATGAGGATGGCGCCTTCGGTATTAGGTTGGAGAACGTACTTATCGTGAAGGACGCCGACACAAAATTCAATTTTGGTAATAAAGGCTACTTATCGTTCGAGCACATAACATGGGTAAAACTCTTATTTCTATTTGCAGATTTCATCAACTCATCGATCGTTCTTAGAATAGACAAGGGATCTTAGATTTTTGGTTGTTGGGCAGGCACCATACCAGAAAAAGTTGATCCACACAAGTCTTCTCACAGCTGAAGAATTGAATTGGGTGAACACTTATCATTCAAAATGTAGGGACATTCTTGCTCCATATTTGGATGAATCTGAGAAGACATGGCTGGAGAAGGCCACCGAGCCAATAACTGCCTGATCATCATCTCTCTGTGGTAAAACTTGAAGTAGCTTCATCCTTCATGCTGCCCATTTCTTTCAATAATGCCATATTTATGCATCATCGCCCTTTCGAGTATTTTAATTAGTCAATCATTATTGCTTTCCATCACTGTATACAACACAAACTAATATTAGTGTTAGTTATTTTCTATCTAAACGAGTCGTACACATCCTGGTCGAATCTCTTAGGTCTGCATGCATAGTTAATAGTTTGGTGAAGAGAGGTTAGACATTTGATTTCTTAATCGTGAGTACATGTCTCAACCAGTTTGAAGTATTCTAAAACTACTTCTCTTTTTAAATATACGAAAGTCTCCGAATGCATTTAACAAATCAATTAAGGTTTTGATAGAAGACCCAACGTCTATATACTAAAAATAAATGTTTTTTTTTTTTTTTTTAAATAAAGATGCAAATATAATTATTTATTTAAAAACACAATGTTTAAAAAAAAAAAAAAAAGCGAAATACAATTCTTTTATTATTTAAGCTGTATTTATATATAATAATCTTTTTTTTTTTTAAAAAATAATGTAGAAAACAACCGAAAACATAATTAAAGGAAATTAAATGACCCATAAACATAATTAAATAATTTAAAAGTATTTAGTAATGATTTACATAAATATAGATAGGGAAAATAATGGAAAGGCGGTTAATATTGGAGGGTTGAGAATGGAAGATAATTAAGATTGGAAAGTGTAAAAGTGACCCATCCTTTAATTAGTAAGGCATGGTGATCTATGAATTAATTATAATAAGAATAAGAATTAAGAATTAAGAATTAAGAATTAAGAATTAAGAATAAGAATAAGAATAAGAATAAGAATAACCATAACAAAAACAAATAAAAGAAAAATAAAAAAGAAAATCCCTATATTTAGGAGTGTTCGCGCCTTTATCTCCTAATTTCCTTAATCTCTGTCTCTAAACTCTCCATCCCATTGGCAGTTTTTTCGCGGAGAAACTTTTGACAGAGAATGCTCTTTCTGAGTTTTCTCTCCCCATAGTTTTCTCTCTTCTCTCTCTCTCTCTCTCTCTCTTTCTCTCTGTCTCTCTCTGTGTTCATTGTTCCCTTACAATCGTGTGTTGATTCTGCGCCTTTTATCTCCCGATTTCTTCGATCTCTGTCTCTAAACTCCCCATTCCATTGGCAGGTTATCGCGGAGAAACTTGACAGAGAATGCTCGTTCTGAGTTTTCTCTCCCCATAGTTTTCTCTCTCGTTCTATGTTCATCATTATTCCCTTTCAACATGTCTTCCGATTGAGTTTTGAATCATAATATCACTTTTCCAATTCATTGCAGTCCTAAACTGATCAACGGACCAAGGTAAGCATCTCTTCTTGTTCTTGTTCTTCTTCTTATGCGTAAGGTTTTGTTTATTTTTTTATGATTTTTGGTTGTTGATTTGGTGTTGTAGAGTGCTGAGACTCACAATGCTGAAGTGCTTATTTGTCATAGCTTCCTTGGTCCTCTCCTCCGCTTTTGCACAGAAACAGAGCCCTCTAAAAGATCCAAATGAGGAATGGCACACGTTGACAGGTTTGTTTGTAGATTTTGATTAAAACGCCGCAAAATCAAATACTATCTCTTGAATATTTTCTGTTTGAGTTCCTGTGGTTTAGATTAAATTAAATTGAATTGAATTGGATGAACTGTTTTGGTGAAGGGGAAGAGCCTATAGTGGTAGCAAGGGGTGGGTTTTCTGGAGTGTTTCCTGAATCGAGCGCGCTTGCAAATGAAGTAGCGGTGTCTAATGGTTTACCGAACACTGTTTTGTACTGCAACCTCCAACTAACCAAAGATGGGCTTGCTATTTGCTTATCTGATATTCTGCTTGAAAACTCAACCAACATTGAACAAGTCTTCCCTAAATCTCGTAAGACTTACGAAATCAATGGAAAGGTTTACAAAGGATGGTTTTCTGTTGATTTCATGTCTGATATTCTCTTTACCAAAGTCGCCTGTAAGTTCGTCCATTCAATTCAATTCAATTCAAACAAAACAAAACAAAACAAAACAAAACAAAGTTAATTTGATGTTTCTTTTGTTGTTGGATCAGTGGTTCAAGGTATCATGTCCCGCCCTAGTGTGTATGATGGTGTTTGGCCAATTTCTGCTGTTGACGATATCTTAGGACTGAAACGACCTGTTTGGTTGAACGCTGAGGTATTTATTTGGTTGATGACTATTTGATAACAAAGATAAAACTCATTGTTTGTAGAGAGATGATGAGAAGTTTCAAAAGCAAAAACTGAAATGGGTATCAAAGAGGACCTTAATTATTAGCATCCAAAGCTTTTACTAACTATGTAGCCTTTTGCAGTGGGAAACATTCTACCAAGAACACAATCTGAGTATCATATCATTCGTTAAGAAGGCATTGAGACTGATGCCCATAGACTTTGTGTCATCTTCCGAAATTGGAATAGTGAAAGGGCTAGGTGGGGCTGTGGACAGCGCCAAAACAAGGCTCATCTTTCGGTTCTTAGGAGCCACTGAAACAGAGCCAACAACAGGAAAACAATACGGTGACTTGCTTCATGAGCTGGCCATGATAAAGACGATTGCCTCGGGAATCGCGGTCCCAAAATCATACATTTGGCCAGTTAGTCGAGAAGAGTATGTGCTGCCTGCAACAACTGTTGTGATGGATGCCCATAATCTTGGCTTGGAAGTCTATGCTCATGGCTTTGCAAACGATGCCGTTGTTGGTTACAATTATAGTTATGATCCTGTCCGTGAGTACCTTCCGTTTATTGATAATGGCAAATTTGCTGTTGATGGTTTGATTACTGATTACATTCCTACTGCTTCTGAAGCCATTGGTCAGTTTTTCTCTCTTTCTTCTTCTTCTTCTTCTATTTCAATAATACCTTCAATCAAATGTGCAATCTAAGGGTGCAATCTTACCCTTTGAAGTAAAAAAATCTATTAGAATATTGGACGAGAAGTTGACGTGATGAAACGTTGTTTTTTTAAATTTAATCTAGACTAGTTTTATAATCACTCTCACCTTGTTCCATGAAGTTCAATAGTGTTTTTGCAAATCTAAAAAGGATAAAAGTAATTTTGAAACAAATGGTAAAGTTCTCGACATCGTACAAGCTGATTTCTAAATTGTTTGCTCGTTCTTTTTGCAGCCTGCTATGTCAGTTTTCGCAACCCCACGAAATCTAAAATTGGTAACAATTTTCTTCCTCGTATATTTGATTACGATTTCATTTTTAGTTTGGTGAAAAGTGAAGAGTAGATTGGAATGATTTCAGTCAGACAAGAACCGTTGGTGATAAGCAGCAATGGGGCAAGTGGGGATTACCCAGGGTCAACAGACCTTGCATACGAAGCAGCAATTGAGGATGGGAGTGACGTAATTGATTGTTCAGTACAAATATCAAAAGATGGAGTTCCTTTCTGCATGGAAACCAGTGATCTTTTGCCAACTACCACTGCTATCACTGCTTTCAATGATAAAACTACGGCTGTTCCAGAACTTCAACAAGATCCTGGAATCTTCTCTTTTGATCTCACTTGGCCTCAGATTCTAACATTGAAACGTAACCCTTTCTTCTTTCTTTCGACTACTCTGTTTTTCTAATTCTGTTTCTTCATCTTAATGAACTCTGTACTACTGTTTCAGCTCAAATCACTAACCCTTTCCTGAGCTCTTCTGGGCTTGTCCGAAATCCTGCCTTTAAGAACAAGGGCAAATTCATGTCCCTCTCTGACTTTCTCGAGTTCGCCAAAGCCAGAGGTGTTCGTGGGATCATGATCAACCTCCAAGTAAGCAAATATCTTAATTTGTTCATTTGATCCATCAAACTCCTTTGTTTATGGGTTGTTATTGTTGTTGTTGTGTTAGAATGCGGCCTTCTTGGCTGCAAAGAAAGGTCTTGACATGGTGGGAATCGTATCGACGACAATGAGCGACGCGCATATGGAGAAGGAATCAACACTAGATGTTTATATAAGGTCGGATGACACTTCTGTGTTGACCGCTTTCAAAACCAATTTCCCAACTTTCATAAGAGTTTTAACTGTTGATGGCAAGTATGGGGAAGTCCCCAAAAAGGTCGCTGACGAGATCAAAATCTATGCTGACGCTGTTGCCGTTCCTCGTTCCGCCCTAGTCGAAATCACCAACTATTTTACGGTTAGGAACACGGGTGTGGTTGCTCAATTGAAGTCCGCCGATCTTTCCGTTTTCGTTTATGTCATAAGGAATGAATACGTATCTTTAGCGTTTGATTACTACTCCCAAGCCTCTCTCGAAATCTCCACATACGTCGACTTCTTCCACGTTGACGGCGTCATCACTGACTTCCCTTATACTGCAAAACGATATATAAGTAATGATCCTAAACTCAGAACTCAACTGGTTAAGACATATATTATTATAATTTTTTTTTTTTTTTAATTGTCTTGGTGACTGCAGCATGTCCGTGTCGGCCAGTTAACACGGATAGCAGTGGATATTCAATCTTACCGCCAGAAGTTGGAACACTCCTTGGTCTGGTGCCGCAAGAGGTACAACCACGTGTGGATCCTCCCTCGCCTCCATTGGATGTAAAAGCTATCGTCGACCCACCGCTACCGCCGGTGAGCAATGTGTCGACCACCGGCCCTTCAGTCCCTGCCACTGCCGACGCTGTACCAAATATTTCTAACTTCTTCCTATCTTTGCTCTCAGTTGTGGTACTCACCTTCCATGCTCACTCTATACTGTAATTGTCTATATTCAATCATTTTTTTTTTCATAAACGTATAAAATATTAATCTCTGGGGGCAATAACCCATCTTCCCATGTATTTATTTATGTAATTAAATACTTTTTTTTTTTTTAAGTATCGAAATCACTTAAAATTCTCTTCGATATACATATACACATATACAGATATGGATTGGATGATCGGTTGGATATGAAGAGTTTCGATCAAATTTTACTTTTTAAATTTATGAACACGATTGATATTTAATCCTATTTTTTTCTTCTTTTTTTTTTTCTACTTTTTAGAATGAATGGTGTAATAGTATTTTTAGTTGATTTTAAAAATAATTATGAATTACTGACTAAATGTATAAATTATTAAAGATTAGATATTTGGAAATCATTTTGTTTTAATTTTTATTTAGTCTCATTTTAATCAATCTCAAAATTATTAAAGATTATAATTAATTTTCAGATTTATTAAACTTACATAAAGAGTAACAAGTATTTTGATCATCATTCAAAATGAATTAAAATAATAAATAGACAAATTTTATGACGAAAATATCCTTATATTAATTACTTCACCTTTTTCGCTTTATTCTTCTGTGGTTGAATTAAAACAAAAAACAAACAAAAATAGAAAGAAAATAAAAAACATTTAAACGTTAATGATGTTCACTACCTGAGAACACAGCATCAGGCGGCGACGGCCCTCCTGAGCTGTGTCTGGCGGCGGAAAATGTCACATTCTGCAGCCACCTGAGCCAGCGAATTATACGACGACCCACCCTTGGCGGCGGCCCTTTCCCCACTACGTTTAAGCGCCTTAACCCTCTCTCTGATTCTCCGCCCTTCTTCATCCTCCTCCGCCATTATCTTCCTCACCTTACTCTCTATCTCCTCCCTACTCACCAACCCCCGCGACACCCTTACACCCACTCCCACCTCCTCCGTCAGCTCCGCCGCGTTCATCTTTTGCTCTGCGTACAGCGGCCACGTCACCATCGCCACTCCGTTCATTATGCTCTCTAACGACGAGTTCCAACCAGTGTGCGTCAAAAATCCCCTTACCGATCGGTGATTCAAAATCTCTGCCTGTGGTCCCCACGTCGGAACAAGCAAACCCACCTCTTTTGTCCTGTTTACAAATCCTTCCGGCAGGTATTCCGGCGGCCACTTGTCGTCTCCCGATTGGTTCCCTGCTGTGAAAAATGTCCCCGAGGAATCGGTATCCACCGGCGGCCGTATCACCCAAACGAACCGCTGCTGACTCAGCTCCAACCCCAATGCCAATTCCTTGATTTGCTCTTCACTCAACGTCCCCCCACTCCCAAACGACACATATATCACCGACTCATCCGGTTGCCGGTCGAGCCACTTCAGCACCTCGCTCTCCAAATTGGGCTCAGCATGTCTAATCAACGGCCCAATTGGATAAATCGGGACTCCTCCGGCTTTCCCACAGGTGAGAGTCTCAATTTCAGTTAGCGCTTTTATGTTAGTGGGCTCCAGATCCTGCCACGTGTTCGACAAGATCCCATCAGCCGTTCCAAGCTCCCTTGCCATAAGTTCAAAGTCGTCGTAGACACCGTTCTCTAACACCTGGGTGGTATTCTCGAACCGGACCGGGCTGCAACCCGGGATTCTCAGCGGTTCGTGGTTGTACACGTGGTCGTTGATCATCTTCTTGTCCATGGTGGGAAAAAACCTGGCAAGCGAAAGAAACCAAGCACTAGTGGTCATGAAAACGAACCCCAACATGCCAAGTTCGTGGGCTATGGCAAGACCCCATGTCCCAAAAAGGTCGACAATCAGCGCCGCCGGGCGGGGCTTCGCAGTAGAGAGGGAGCGCCGAAGCAGGGGAGGAGAGGCGGACATTATGGCCTTGAGTTTATCGATGAAATTGGCAGTTGGGTCGAGACTGACGGAGGGGCGAAGAGGCACGATGTTGACAGCAGAGGATTTCTGGAGTAGGAGGGACTCGGCGGCGGAGGTGCCAGAGCAGATGACGAAGAGGGTGGCGTGGAGGTTGTGGTGGTGGACGAGGCGGTGGGCTAGCTCAAGGAAGGGAATGAGGTGGCCCATGCCGGGGCTGACCAGTAAAGCAACATGGGCTTCGGATTCTTGGGCTGTCATGGCTATGCGTAAAATATGAAAACAGAGCACAAGATGAAGAAGCTCTGCCTCTGTTTTTGAATGGGATGGAGCTTGCTTCTACTCCTTGCTGCTATTTATAATAATGGAAATGACAATATTTATTCCATTAAATGAAGTAATCTTCATCTTAAAAGCTTATAAGCGTATTAATTAATTTTTAAAAATTGTATTATAGTGTATGAGAAAGTGACAAAATACAACCATTTGAACTGTATATTACATGTTTTGTTCATAAGAAAAAGGCAAGTTGTTAGTAGTATGAAATTATGGAGAGAATGAGGAAAAGGTTATGCAAGCTACACAACCACAGTCACGAAAAATACATTCTTCTTCCTCGCTCTATTTGCAACCTTTTAAAACAAATATTTTGTTGTTCAATGACTTAAGAGATACGATATGTTGATATCATAATTATACAATTTGTTTTTACAAATTTTACATCAAATTAACCAATTTATAGAAAATATATTCCGACAAACTATTTAGTGAGACCTCCCACGGTCCATATTTTTACTACAATTATCTACGGGTAGCATATCGAGGTGATTGAGTAAAAAGTAGTCGAAGACGGTTACTACAATTAAAAGTCGTCAAAATTAGACTAAAATTATCAACTTTGAGCTTGAGATCCTACATCGGTTAGAGAGGGAACTGAAAGTGATATGAACCAAGAGACATCAATTATACAATATACTTCAATGAGAATGTGAAGAAAATATTGTTGAAATTATCAAAGATATATTTCAATTCATGCCTGTTATAAATTTTAGTTAGTGTATTTCATTACTGTATTTTAAGACTTTTTATTTACTTTAGGTTACAATTACATAATGGTTAATTATGGTCATTAGGTAGGAATGTTACCACTCTTGAAATGAATGTTGTATTTGTAAGACTTGAAAACAGAGTAAAAGGAGCATATGGTTTTCTTTAGAGTAAAAGGAGCATATGGTTTTCTTTAGCCAATGGCTAAGTTTCTTTGCAATTATATGTAGTTTAGGTTGCATATAGAATCATTCAAGCTCGACATGATCAATCTTGCTTGTGGAGTGATTCGAATCTCAAACAAGTGTTCTTGCGTTGAGATATTTGATCAACAAGAAGCATTCAAGCTAGACATGATCGATCTTGCTTGTGGAGTGATTCGAATCCCAAACAATATTCTTGCCTTGAGATATTTGATGAACAAGGTAATTTGAATCTTACTCCCCTTGTAGTGATTTCCACGTATCAGAAACTTTCCTTATAAGAGTGTGAAAGTCTCTCCTTAATAGATGCATTTTAAAACTGTGAGGCTGACAACGATATGTAACGGACTAAAGCAGACAATATCTATTAGCAATAGCTTGGACAGTTACAAATGATATCAAAGACCAATATCGGGCGGTGTGTCAGCGAGGACGTTGAACCCCCAATGGGAGTGGATTGTAAGATCTCACATTGGTTGAAAAGGGGACCGAAGCATTCTTTGTAAGGGTATAAAAACCTCTCCATAGTAAACGCGTTTTAGAATTGTGAGACTGACAACAATACATAACAGACAAAGTGGACAATGTCTATTAGCATTGACTTGAATGGTTACAAAACTCTAAACTATTACCTTAAACCTAAGCATTCATAGAGTTTTTCATGTTTTGTGCTTTAGTTGTCAACATACTTGGTTGGTCGTGTTTTAGACTGAAATCTTTTACCAAAATTGTCATTTAGATAATTGTTAAGACTCTCAATTGGAGAATCCAATTAAAATTTTAATCAAGTCTATTTGCACACAGTTCCTAATCTAATTTGCTTTTCTAAGGTATGCCCCATCAAGAAAAAAAAATGCAAATTAACATGATCATTGACCTGATATGACATATTAGAGCCACATTGGTTCTTTGAAGAAAAAAAAATTGATGAACAGGCACTAAGTCATAAAATAGTTATAATGATCATTTGACCAAGATGGTTGTGTATGCATACATATATAAATAGCTATATACAACACATAAATCTGAAAGTCAAGTATTGATAACATTTAGTTCTTAGTTCTTACTAACAAAAAATGAAGCTACGGACAGGGCCCTCTAAAATATGGTATATGATTGAACATGTACATGACAGAAAATGTAATGAATCATAACTGACCAGGGAAATAGGCAATGTTCGTAACAACTTTCCCACAGTTTGTCGTTCATTTCTTTCACGTTCTGCAAAGATAAGATGAATTGAAGATTATATATACAAGAAATTTCTGATACAGGTGGGGGGCAAGGCAAATCCTAAGGATCATAAGATCCTGAAAAAATTGAAACCATCACAATTAATTGCATTGTTCTTCTGAATGTGGTTCTTTCCTGGGCCCGAATCAAATATTGATTCCTCTTCCACTACAAGATGTAATGAGTTCAGATTTGCAAAGGCTCCACAAGAGAAAAGAACTGTTCAAATGAAGGCGTAAGATGTGGAACCAGAGAAAGGAACTGTTGAGATTTGCAGAGGCTCCAAGAGAACGGAGGTGTAGTGGAAGTGCAAGTCCAAGCTAAGAAAGTAAACAAATTGAGTGAGCATAAACCAATAACCTTTAAAGAGAATATCTTCAAGTGGATGCTTAACCACGGGCCTTCCCACTCCCAAGTGTAAGCTCCAAATCGTCCACCCCAACTTCATGAATTCTCTCACCCTCCCATGGCTTCACTTTGCCATTCTCAAATTTCTCGAATTCGAACTCAGAGCCTCGCCCCCTGTCCGATGCAGCACCCCAGCCCATTGCTCCATGTCTGTCAACTGAATCGTGGAGAGAGTTTTGCTGGCTCACTGGTTTCATCAGATTAAATGTAGGGGAGGGAGGAGCAACAGAAGGTGCTACAGTTTGGAAACTGACCCAGCGGCCAGAGTCCACAGTTGAAGCATCAGACTCATCACATTCTGGAATTGTTGCTGGTGTAAGATGGCGGCATCTTGTAGGACTTGAAGGAGCAGAGACAGCGTAGAGGGGGTGGCGGAAAGAGGTCAAGTAGCTATTTGGAATGGACTCCCAGTCAGGTTTTCGCTTTGAACCCCTCGATGTCGGGGAAGAAAGAGGTGGCGTAACAGGTGCACTGTTTGATGTTCTGAGAGGTGCGAGATTAGCAGGTATAGAGGTTATATTTTGAAGGAATGGCAAAAGATAAGATGGATTCCCATCAAATCGAGTTGGGCTCGGAAAAGAGGATGAAGAAGGGCTGGCATGGTAGGATGGTACAGGACTTGGGAAACATGAAGATTGTGGGCTTGGTTGAAGAGAAGAACAGGCGCTCATGTTAGCAGAAGTGCCAATATCAATCGGAGGAGGCTTGCATCCCTGTACAGCGAATCAACAAAAAAGGTAAGAAACATAGACAAGACATCAAATAGATTGCTGAAATCATGCAATGATTATAACGCATTTCACTCTCAGACGAAATGGAGGAGCACAAAAAACTTGCGCGCACATCATCTTTTAGCAGTTTCAAACAAAATCTAACACGCTAAAACGGAAACGGCACAGGGGAGAAACCTAATTAAATCCCAATAAATTGGGGGAGAGATAAATAAACTGGTACTACGGACTACAGAAGCTCTCAGATTTAGACATATGAACAGCTTAAGAATTCCGGATCTAAAAGAGGAAACTACAACACTGCTTTCACATACAGTCTTCCGCACTTACTCATTTCATCGTAACAAAAGATTCTTAAATTCTCGAGTCCTCAAATATCCAGATCTAAGAAGACAAAACCAAATAACCAAAGATTGAACTCAAAGAGAACTGAAACAAACAAAAAACCTAAAATAAACACAGATCAGGAGGAGAAACTATAATCACCACATCTCAAAACCGATTAAAAAAGTACTAAAAATCAAAAACCATGGATTAAAGGAAAGGAGTCGCAGAACCTTGCGATAGGTGGTGCCATCTTCTTCAACCACCCAACCAGCTTCACTACAAAGCGCCTTCAAGACCTCGTTGTTATCACAGTGCTTAGGAAGCTTATAGTTCCCCTGAGTTCTGAGACCAGTGTAGATCTTAGCAGCAATAGCCCTCCGCCGTCTCTCCCTCCTCTTATTGTTCTCCCTTTCCTTCCACGTCGGCGTCCTTCCAGATGACGCTCTACCTGTCATGGCTTCTTCAGGCATAACAACAAATCCTGCCGCAACAGTTCCAAATTCTTCTTCAGTACCAGCAATCCAGCTCCGCCCTCGAACTTCTTCTAATTCTCTATCGCCTCCTACCGCTTATTCTCGATCAGAGAGCGAATTTTCGAGCGGCGAAGAGACAGAGAAACAGAGAAACAGAGAAACAGAGCGTGTGAAAAAAGTACTGCACCACACCACCAAGCAAACCTCACGAGAAGAGCGCGCTCTTTGTTGAACTTCTTCACAAGGAACCGCACTTTTAGATTCTTCCTACTCATGGGGGTAATTTGGGTATTACGATCAATCATTAGGGACATTTTAGTCATTTCAAAATATTAATTTTGATTATTGACATTTTTTTAAGAATTTGTCGCATTTGTGGGTCCCAGTAGAAACACTTGTCAAGGCACGTGGATCAGTTGGCTCTATATTATATTTTTCGTGGTAATTTATATTTTATTATTATTAATTTTATTTAATAATTTGTAAATATAAGAAAAAAAATTTCAATTGAATTAAATTTTTTTAAGTAAACATTAACATATTTTATTATTGTTTTTTAATTTTGGTTCCAAAATTCATCCTGTTAAAATAAAAAGGTTTATACTAAAATCATGAATTTTATTATTTAATTTCAACTAATTTTGCTTAGTTGTGTTATTATTTGTTTTAGTGTCTTGTTTTAGTGTCTATTATAATTTCAAACGCTAGTTAATAATATTTAAGATAGTTGACATTAAATGATAAAGTGAAAAAACTTTATATTAATTTCGATAATGCTAAATATATTTTTCATAATTAATATACCCATGTGTGCTACTAGGAACCCGTATCATCTAATGTGTCGTTGGTCTTCATTATACTCGTAAACATTTGTGGTCCTTTCGATTCTCGATATTTATTATTTATGATTAATATTTATAATTTAAATATAGCTAATTATGTGAATAATATATATATATTTTTAGCTCAAGTATATTGGAGGATTCTAAGACAAAAAAATTTAAAAATTTATGTAGATAGTTTTGTAATTATTTTGATTAATTTATTAGTTTAAAAAATTGTGGTATTATAATAAAGATATATATTTATATAAGATATGAAAATTGATGGCTTATGGTGGAGGAGAAAGAAAATAATAGAATAATAGGGAAGAAGAAGAAGCGTGTAGGGGGAGGGATGGGGCACGTGGGGGTGGGAAGGCGACAGGGAGTTGTGAGGTCACAAGTCACAAGGGCTAGCCGCACGTGCAGCAGACAGACAGGCAAGCGTGCTTTTTCTGTCCGCTCGGGACCACCTTGCCGCGTCTTGTTTTCCATCTTTATATTATTATTTTATTTATTTTTCTAATCCTCCAGCTCATCTCCTTGGTCGACGTTAACCACGTGGGGGACCTTTGTTTACGTGGCCTTATCAAGATTCATTGCTCCACCACCAACAATAATTAAAAAACAATACATTGAATTCTCCTTAAATTACAAATTCAGTTATCTATTTTTTTTTATTTTTAAAAATATATTATCATTTTTTAGCTTTTTTTTATTTTATTTTATTTTATTTTATTTAACTCAAAGTCAAAATTTCCATTAGAAATAAATATAATATATCAGTTAATTTTAAAAAATTAATATGTCATGACACTTACTACATAAAATTAAAAATTTTTAAATTTTAAATATGTATCAAAATATTATATATATATATATTAGTCATTAGATTATAATTTTAAAATTTAAATTTAAATTTTTAACCGGTTAAGAGTGAGTTAATCTAATTCAAGAATCACTACTATATTTAATTCCATTTCAACAAAAGACCCACACCCAAATTTCATAGCTTCGGATCCACTATCCCGATCGTGATTTTCTTACCCCAGAGGGAAAAGTTCTTCATTTTTTGGCCGGTTGTGGATGAGGAAGGATTTGAACTCTGACACCATGGTTCGTAGTCACATGCTCTAATCCTCTGGAGTTACAGGCCCCACCCTGTCCCTACTAGATTTGTTCCCGAGACAGATTAAGTATTACTCATTTATACATAAATAATAATAACAATCAATTAGCAATTTAACTGCAAAACTATCCCAAAGCATTTTAAATGGCTCTTACAAAAACCAATACAAAATAAATAATCCTACGCAGCAACGCCCGGCAGCCACATCCTTGCTGATGCTTTCAGTAGCCGTCTGCTGCAATCGTATCAGTTACCAGAAGAAGAAATGATCTTTCCATTCACCAACACCTGCAAATGGTAGCAGCCCACACAACAATGGCAGAAAGACAAGCAGAAGGGCATAGAATACAGCACGGCGAATCCAGTATGGCAAGATTGTGTTGCCATTTTTCCCTTGAGAAACCTTGACCGGGCCATGTAGAATCCTAAACAGTGTAGAAGTGAAAATATTTGCAAATAAATGCAAGATGCACAAGGTCTCCCAGTACATGAGCCAATGCAATCCGCTTCCTCCCAGTGTGTCTATGCACAACTTCCCAGCTAAACCGCAGGCAACACCAAGCAGCAAGACAATGAAAGTAACTGGCATTGCCTGGTTTGAAGCCGACGAGCGTTGAAGAAGCAAGTAGGCAATTGCAAGAATCAAAATCACGCCAAACGCCATTCGACTCACAACTTGAACTTGACAACTTAACATATGCAGTCCATTATTCAAAGATGCCATAGGATTTGGTATCCACCAAGATTTTGATTCCTGTAAAGACCACATAACCTCAAATAAGTTCGTTGAATGAATGCTTTTGCTTTTAGTTCCAACAATATGTGATGAAAAAACTCATCAACAGTCGCATAACAAAGTATATGGTTTTTGAATTGCAGATCTACCAGTGTCCTATACAAGCCATAACAAAAAGAAGGGGCTAGACTTGCCTTGGTTGAAGGTGTACAGATAGCAGTAGCTTCAGAAATTTTTTGGTAGGAAAATACGTATGCTCCGTACGAGATGGCCATCGACATTATAAGCAAACCAGCAACGAGGCAGTCTATGCACTTTCTAAGCAGCTCTGAGTGTCTTGTGTCTTCTAACTGATTCTTGAACTTCTCTTCCTTAAAACAGGCTTTTGATATACCCATTGCCAATTTTGATCTCTCAAGATTGTTTAAGTCGCAATTGAGGGCAATTTGTGTTTCTTTCAACCTTAATTTCCTCATTGCAAGGCCAAGCTCCACTGTCTTAAGATCATTGGAACGAGCCTGTTCGACAACGGATTTTTCAAAAGTGCCAAGCGCTATCTCATTGCGATGGGAACCAACTGCCCTTGGGGCAACAGAAGTCACATCACTTTTCAGTTTACACAAAGCTAACTCGTGAGTCAACGAATCAGAAATGCTTTCCTTTACCACTTCAACTGAACTTAATTGATCAATAGGGGCAATTGTTCTAGAAGACTCTTCCGGGCGACATTCTTCCAAACGAGAGCTCCTTGTCACGTCTCTTTTCCTATCGAGGGTCGAATCTACTTCAATTTTTTCTTCCTTGCGTTTGCTGGAGAAACACACTCCTGTTCTTGCAGATAATTCACTGATTGATCTAAGAGTTCTCAACGTGCTTTCAAATGATCTCTCAAATTTCTTCAAAAACCAATCAAGCTTGTCTCCAAAAACCTGTTTTCCATATAAGCGGTCAAAGAACAGGCATGTGGAAGAAACTTCAGCATCTTGGACTCTGGGCAATGCTGAATAAATAACAGTGAACTGTAGTTAGAGATCAAACTTACATTGACCAAAGATTCCCGGATAGCCGAAGTGCAAATCTGCAAGTACAAGACAATCTTGAATCATATGGCTCCACTAACATAATTATTTCGAAGAAATATAAATCAGATCTTAGGAAAAAAGCGAGAATGGAACGACTCGGTGGTAAACTATCCTCGATGGTAGACAGACTAGGGCCTGTGCAACATTTAAACCAAGGAAGCTGCACTTTACTTCAGCAGACCAGACGAACACCAGTGAACCTAGATTAACACCACACCTATGACAGCATTACGCGAATTAAGAAGGAAAGCTATTGGAAAAATATCCATAGCAAATACTGCAATTTGAATAACAAGAGATTAGGATTCACTATCTTCTTATTTGAAATGATTCAAAAGAGTTACAAGAATACCAATCTCATTTCAACAACATAGCCAAGGTGAGCTTAGCTCATCAGTAATTGACATCTACCATCGATCAAGAAGTCAGAGATTCAAATCTTCCATCCACAAAAAATAAGGTTACGGAACATTGCAACTCACTTCTATACTATGGCAAGATTGTACATTGAGAGCCTGATTACTTTGTGAGTATTAGTTTCAATATACATAAGCTACTTCAGGCATTCATATTATAGAGAACGGTAGCATACCAATGAGAGATGACCAACAGACATCCTTTCACCAGACCTTTCCTGCATCTCGAGCACCTAAAATCAAAATTAAAAAGTGCCTAAAAGATCAACAAACTATTAAAACTATCGGCAGCCCTCAGAAACACACAAACTCTTTGATCATCAAAGTTCTAAATATTTACAGAAAACTACATTCATATCCAAAAAACATATCATTTCAGCTCTGTTATCATCAAAGTTCTAAACATTTAACCATATTAGTAAGGCATTGGATACGCTTTCCCACTTGATAACAAAGTTCATATTCAGAGACACATATCAAAGCAAAAACTCCCATATTAGTTTCAGCTTTCCTCTTAGATCTTCTAACATTAATATGGATGATTAAATAGACAAGAAAAAAGTGTTATTCTCTTCAGTTACTACTAAAAGTTGTAGTCTCCTGTCGTTATTCCTAAGAATCTGATAAGAAATATGAACATTAGACAAAAAAATTTCAGAGTCTCTCTCAAAAATAGATCGTATGTATTAAATGTCAACATTCAAACCTTTTTCCCTGATAATTTGAAGGGAAAAGAACCATAAATTATTCATATGACATTGAATTGAGAAAATTTTGACCGTTTATAATCATTTAAGCGAAAACAAAACCACCAAAATACAAAATTTACCCTAGTCAGATAAACCCCATTAAAAAGGCGAAGAAGACAGAACCTGAGCAACAAAAGCTGCGAATGACATTCCCAGTAAAAGCGCCACATTTTCAAAGTCGTCATCGGCACGCCGCGATTGAGCAATTAGAATCTTGCGGCGTCGGCGTTTGCAATTCACACCTTTCTGCAACAATCTCACGGGCGAAGAACAAGAAGACGACGAAGAAGGAAGTTCTTGAACATTGTCAACAATAACCCTTTTCTTCTTCTTCTTCTTCTTCCTTTTGCGATTTAAACACGGCGGATGGTCGTAAAGAGTCCGGCTAGAGTTCTCCAGATACGAATCAACCGCCATGGCTTCTTCGCGGTCGCTGTCAGTGGTTTCGTCAACGGAGGCGATGCAACTGGGTGCACAGATAGGGGCTTCGTCCATGGCCAAATGAAGAGCCGCCGTAACCATGGACTGGGAATTCTCGTTGATACCGAGCCAACGGGGAGACGAACGTATGATTTGAGCGCTCTTTTTTTTCTTTTCCTTTTTTAAGCTTTTTTTTTAAATAAATGATTCAAAACGGATTTCATTTCAAAATAAAGTTTAATTACAATATTTAATAGAATTTTCAACTAAATTCTAACCAATTATGCTCCAGAGTGTCTGAAAATTTCAAAATTTTTAAAATAATATATTTATTAAATTTAAATTTTATTTTTATCTGGTGAAAGCTTAATAATATTTAAAAATAGGTTAAACTTTATGTCATATTTTACCTATTCAACATTTAAAATAATCAATAAAATCTATTTATATAAAAAATTGGAACCTTAAAGTCAAATTTATATAATAAAAATGTGAACTTTATTTATTTTTTTAGCCCAATAACTTTCTACTATTTCAAAAATTTATTATTTACTCATATTCGATTAATAAAATCATAAAATTTATACGTAGTACAATGTCAATGTTCAAACCAATAAGATCAGGCTCGTAGTCAATCACTACAAAGTCAATGTTCAAACCAATAAGATCAGGCTCGTAGTCAATCACTACAAAAGATCGAGTTGACCTTTAAATATATTGGTGTGTCTTATCTGTTAAATTATATATAAATTAATATATAAGTTGACCAATTAAGATATTATCCATAATTATAAATTACGTTGCATAAGTATATGTAATATATATAGGAATTACAAACCTAATATAATTGAGTTATGTATCAAATATTTAATTAAACGTTGAGATAATATTAATTTCATAATTGATGTTATTGAGTTTAAATTTTAATTCCACGTTAAAATAATCTAAATATTAATCAACAAAAATTTATTGTTGAAGCGAGTTGCATAATTTTATATTATTTTTTATCGTAGACTTTAAATAAAATGTTGTACTTTATTTAAAATTAAATTTAATATATACATGAAAAGAAGATTAACGGTCATAAACTAATAAAAAAAATGTAAAACGTTTATAGCGGTTATGTTGGTCAGCAACATGTTTATGTTATGCAAAACCTTTATATATATATATATTAGTCCGTAATTTTTTTATATGATATTTTTTGTAAAATCATACATATTTTTGATAGATTAAAATGTTTCAAAAGAGTTATATGCTATTTAAGTCGTTGTGTTACTTTTTATTTTGTTAGTTTAGATCATTGTCTTTAAATAATTTTTTCGAAAATCTCTTTACTCCTATTTTATATATTTTTCTTTCAAAAGAAAGTTAGAAGCTTCGTGGCACGAACTTGAGTTGGATGACTCACTCATTATTTAGAGAGAATATCACACCGTCACTTATAAACGTCTTAAAAAGCATGACCGTGACATTTAGCCTAGATTTTATGCGCGTGCATTTCACGATGAAAAAGAGCGCGTGCAGTTCAGGCAAATAGAGAGCAGAGAAGAAAAACTCTACTGCCAACCTAACCACAGGATTATGGCGGTCCACCGTGGACACGTCAGCCGAAAAGCGTCTAAATTTCCAAAATGCCAGTGAGGGTGGACGCCACACGGACTCTCGCATCCAATCAGAATCTCCAGCACTCATCTTCTTTATGCCACGTGGCATTCTAACCTCCACCCCTTCAATTTTCATTTCCCCATATATTTTCTCTAACTAAAAAATTGTAAATTTTTCTGGTTCTCCGTTCGTTCTCTACCTTCTCCTTCTCTCTTCCACGTCTTCGCTCTTTCCGCCATTACCGTCTCCTTTGGTTCTCCCGCGCTTCAGAGCTAGGGTTCCAGCACATGATTCAGTGAGCTTCAATTTCCGCACATGATTCATGGCTACTTCATTGCCTTTACCGGAACTTGTTTTCGTCTCGCCGAAGCGCCTTCTGTCTACTTCCAGTTCCAGATGTTTGCACCATAGGATTCCTCTCTCTAGAAGCTGTAGTTTTCGTGTTCTTTTTCGGACTAAGGTCAAGGCTGTTAGAGAAGACGGAGTGATTGTTGACAAGAGAGAGAGCGAGTTGATCAAGGAAGTTAATGGTTATGAACTTGGTGGCAATGGAGCTGCTTACAAGGAGAATGGCGATTACAGGTATAATGGCTGGATTAATGGTGGAGTTACGGTTGTGGAGAGTGAGACCGATAGTAGTAATGGGAGCTTAATGAAGTATGTTAATGGAAATGGTGCTGCTGCGACGGTGGTGGGGGAAATTCAAGCTTCGGAGTCAACGGAGGAGGGGAGGAAGAAGAGGATAGAGGAGATTGGTAAAGAAGAGGCTTGGTTCAAGCGGAGTGAACAGCAACAGACCGAGGTTTGATTATCGGTTTTGTTCAAGTTTCGTATTTCTTTGCTCAGTTTCTGCTTGTTTCTTGTTATTATTATTTGATTCCATTGACGAAAGGATTCTACGTAATTTGGAGGTTTTTATTTTCAATCTTCATGTAGCTATTATATGTGCGCTTGCAATTTCTGATTACTAGAACAGCTTATTTGGGAGGTCTCAAGTTCTAGATCAGAGCTTCATTTGGGTGTAGCGGTGGTTTTACATGATACTTAACTAGAAGATAATGATTTCCTCCATCTCCATTTTAATCTGATAATCCATGTTTTGGACGCGGTAAATCAAAGTTACTACCGAAACCCACAAGTAAGGGGTGACATTGAGTGAATTGGATTAGTCGAAAACTTTTGGGTCAAATTGTGATTTAGTAAGCCTTAAAAGTTCATAGTACCTTCTATTACCTGGTCTATTTAGCAGCGTGTAACTGTCAAATGCAATCTTAAATTCTGGACTAAAAACTTGGAGTAAGCGTTATGGTCTTAAAATAAGATTGCACCAATCCTGGTAATAAACACGTCCTTGTGATATAATTTGCAAATCTGAGTTCTTCTTGATGAAAAGCTGCTACTTTTGGGATGTGTTTTCTCATTATGAAATTAAACCTGGTAGTGTAGGTATGAAGCATCAACAATCCTTGCACTTTCCTCCATATTTTCGATCATTTTAATCTCTCCTTTTCAGGTTGTTTTTGTTCCATATTCGGTCATTCTTAAGGATTCCATATTCGGTCATTCTTCAGGTTTCTGTGGCACCTGGTGGACGCTGGAATAGATTTAAAACATATTCAACAATTCAGAGAACCTTGGAGATATGGGGATTTGTTTTTACTTTTATCATTAAGGCTTGGCTTAACAGTCAGAAATTTACTTATCGAGGTGAGCCCTTCTGCAACATCAATGCCAAACATTATACACAAATTTTCTCTTTGGATTTCATAATGCTATTGGATGATAGGAGTTCTCACCTTATTTCATGGTCTTTTATTTGCTTTTAGGAGGAATGACAGAGGAGAAGCAGGTTTCCAGAAGAAAGATCCTTGCCAAATGGTTGAAAGAAAGCATTCTAAGATTAGGTCCAACGTTTATTAAAATTGGACAGCAGTTTTCCACAAGAGTGGACATTCTACCACAAGAATATGTTGACCAGTTATCAGAACTTCAGGTTAAAATTCACTTATCTATGCTTGCACCAGCACCAGTCTGTGCGTAGGCCTGTTGCATATGAAATATATATGTTTTCAGTTGGAATGATGACATATTTCAATCTATCTTGCTTAGGCTGATGGATTCTCATTTTCAATTTAGGATCAAGTTCCTCCGTTCCCATCTGAGACAGCAATATCAATAGTTGAAGAAGAGCTTGGAGGTCCTTTGGACAATATATTTGATTGGTTTGATCGTGAACCAATAGCAGCTGCTAGTCTTGGTAAACTTGATTCACATTTTCTGTGGCTTACCATGATATTTGTTGGGAAATTCTGTTGAGCTAAAGCATTTTGAAATTCTCTGTTTCATGGCTGATTAGAAAACTTAACATCAAAAGTGTCTTTGTTCAGGTCAGGTTCATCGTGCAAGATTGAAGGGGCAGGAGGTTGTGGTGAAAGTCCAAAGGCCAAGTCTAAAGGAACTCTTTGACATTGACCTTAAGAACCTAAGGGTTAGTTTAAACATTGACTGAATTTCCTATTTCTGTTTTTGTGTGTGCTCAGAAATCAGAATTGTAGTGATCTCACTGCATTTATTTTATTCACGTCTGTGTGTCCTCTCTAGTTAGATGCATGGCCTCAGATACATTTTTTCTGGCGAAACTAATTTTCTTGTATCTTCTATTTTTCCTTAATAAATTGTGGTAAATATATTAATTGGTTTGTCATTAAGCTATGTCCATGCTTTTTTAAAATGCAAAGGTTCCTAGGGGTATCAAAATTTAATGGTGGAATTTATTTTTCAGTTTTTTTAATTGGCAAATTGTTGTAGAAGTATTACAGTGATATTAATAAGTTGCTAAGAATACAAATAAAAATCAAGAAAGGAAATGATCGATATACTTTTGTAGAAAAATAAAGCCGCTCCGATACCAACTTGAGAAAAAAAACGCTCGCTTTGNCTTTCGCGTGAGAAAATGAAGAAATGAGTATTGAACTATTAAGCAAAATTATGGATCTCTTTAAGTTCTGCTAAGCGCATGCCTGCAACATTTAAAACACTGAACTCCTGTTTGTCACGTCCAAGATCAAATTTTCTAAGACTATTGAATTTGTATAGTGGAAAGGAATTACCGTTATGCATCAAAACCTTTGATATTTCTTTTGCAGGTCATAGCAGAATACCTTCAAAAATTTGATCCGAAGTCAGATGGTGCAAAGAGAGATTGGGTTGCTATATATGATGAGTGTGCTAACGTCCTGTATCAGGTATCAGCATTCGCTCAACTATTAATTTTAGACACAACTACTGATATGTTAGATAATATAAAATCTTATTATTAAACTGCAGACTTTTTTTGATTCAGAAGTATTCAATCTTTTACTTATTTTTCTCAAATTCTATGCCTGTGTATAAATTCTCATTATTCCTAATATTATGTAAATTTCAGGAAATAGATTACACCAAGGAAGCAGCTAATGCCGAGCTGTTTGCAAACAACTTTAAAAACTTGAACTACGTGAAAGTCCCATCAATATTCTGGGACTATACTACTCCACAGGTGTTATCAATTAGTTTGTACAATTAAACAATTATTGCGTTTAGCACATTGTTCTTACTTCTATTGTTTATCATTTTGAAACGACTTCAGGTTCTGACTATGGAGTATGTCCCTGGAATCAAAATAAATAAGATTAAAGCTCTGGATCAACTAGGCATTGATCGAAAACGGTCAATATCATCTTCAATTTTTCATCTTCATTTATGATAATTACAGGAAATTAACTCATTGTTACCATTGGTCTTATGTGATGCATACAGTCTAGGTCGTTATGCAGTTGAATCTTACCTGGAGCAAATTCTGTCTCATGGATTCTTCCACGCAGATCCTGTGAGCTCTGACTACTACTTCTCGTTTATGTTATTTAAATCTTAAAATACCTGGGATTTTCTTGTGTACTTGATTATGGTTAAAGTTGGTGTAAGTGCCTCAGATACTTCATTGAACTTCATACGAAGTATTATATAAGTTAGATGTACAGACTTGAATAATGTGGAATGTAAAATATGATGCGTTTAAAACCTAAATCTATGGTGGAGCTTCAAACTGATACATCCTCCTTTTACTGCTACTGTACATTGAGAGAACATACATTACTGGCAGTCCATAGACGTCATACTCTTGTATCTGTATGTCCACATAGAATCATTGCTTTGGATGACCTGATATTGTTGGTAGGAAGCATACCAACCTTGCAGCTTTTCTGTTGTGATTATGTAAGTTATTCCCTTACAATAAATTGATATCCAGAGGAAAAAACATTTACCCTAAGGCTCAAACTCCCATCTGACTAGAGAGGACCAGTAAATACTCCCTATCCTCACTCAAGCCAAATTACTCATAAAAAGCATAAGATGAAAAGAAACAACAGAAACCACTGTCTAAACACTGCCCTTAAATGGTTCTTTAGCACGTCTAGAGCTCTCGCTGTTAAATGACAGAGGAATGGATAATACCAGTCATATCAACTGAACAGTTTTTCAGTTAGAAAAAGACAATGGAAAAACTTCTCGCGGTAATATTTTTAATAAGATGAATTTCTCAAGTTTTCAGTGTATCTTCTCTGAAAAGATAAAGTTTGAATTGAAGATAAAATATTTGTATGGTCAAACTTCCAAGATGTCTGCCGTGCTTGCATCCATCTTCTAGATGTTATTGAATGTAGGTTATTGCAATCAGGTGTACTCCTTGCCTTTTTCTTTGTTTTTAAATTTTTTGAACTTGAAATGTACCTTTTTTTCAGCATCCTGGAAATATTGCTGTCGATGATGTCAATGGAGGAAGGTTGATCTTTTATGATTTTGGAATGATGGGGAGGTACTGGAATGTGCTTGCTTGCGTCCAACTATGAAATTACACCCCCATCCAATAAAAACAAACAAAGAAAGAAAATCAATCTTAAATGGCCAGGATATTTTGCTAACATATTGCTGTAATGGTGCCTTGCAGTATCAGTTCAAATATCAGAGAGGGTTTGCTAGAAACGTTCTATGGAGTGTATGAGAAAGATCCGGACAAGGTACTGGTTTCTTAAAATGCACCATTGCCTTTCATATGACCATGTGAAGTGTATTTCTGTTTCTGCCACCTTAAGGTGATATACCAGTACCTTTATTTATGCCTTGTTGTTGCATATAAGCGTAAATATGTTTTTACCCATAACATGCCTTATAATGTTCAATTGTTTACAAGAATTCTTCTTTAGTGCAGGTTCTTCAAGCAATGATTCAAATGGGAGTTCTTGTGCCTACTGGAGACATGACTGCTGTTAGACGAACAGCTCAATTCTTCCTCAACAGGTTTATTGAAGGAGAAACTTGAATGAACTTAGAAAATACCCGACTGATCAATATTCATTTCCTTCACTCTTTCTTCTTCCCGTCTTTCTTCTTCTTCTTCTTCTTTTTTTTTTTTTTTTTTTTTTTTTTTTTTTTTTTTTTTTTTTTTTTTTNATTGTTAGATTTGGAAAAGTATTTTTGTTTGGTACTTATTAGATGTGGAACATCAATAAGAAAATCTCCAAACTGAGGGGAGGCTAGGAAAGCCTCCAATCGGTTAAAAGTGAGTTCATACTATAATTGTGATAAGGAGAAACATTTATACACCGAGAGCCAAAAAAAGAGAGATTTAAGAACCCCTTCCGAGGGCCTTTTCTTCTCGTTGAAAATGCGGTTTACATGGATTTTCATTTTAATATTACATCAAACTCATTAGTCATGCGATGTTATTTTACCTCTTAGGAGTACGTGCCAAATTAGGAATCAATCTGAGAGTTCAATGACACCGCTTATGATGATTGAGCTCACAGTTAGATGTGTACTGTAGTGTTGTAACTTTTGTTGGGCTCAACCTTAATGCTTGATTTATTTTGGTTATCATGGGCAGTATGTGTAGATTTGTATTAATAAATTAGAATATTCCTTTTAAAACAACGGCATGTTTAATCGTTACTTGTTTGAACTAAGCAAGCAACTGCGATCAAATTAAAATCATCTTGTAAATCCATTCTGCACAAATTTTCTGACCATGGAATTTTGAACTCAAACTCTCAGTTTTGAAGAACGTTTGGCTGCACAGAGAAGGGAGAGAGAGATGGCAACCACAGAACTTGGCTTTAAGAAACCATTGACCAAGGAGGAAAAGTTGATGAAGAAAAAGGAACGTCTAGCTGCAATTGGTATGTAACCCTGTCGAGCAGTCCCAGCGTCCCATTATGCTTTAAAAATTTCTTCTTTTATTATTATAATCACTATTTAAAAAAAAAGAAAAAAAGAACTCTTTATTCCTAAGTGAAATACAAGAGTCTGCGTATGAATATCTAATCTAAGTGATTATCAGATGATTACAAAGTTTCTCCTTTCAAATTGTACGATATAATAATGTTGTTTTATACTTGATGCTACAAAAATCGTAGTGAGCTTGTGTATAGAGTCCCGCTCATAGTTGTTGCACTCTCCTAACAGGAGAAGATCTATTAGCCATTGCAGCAGACCAACCATTTCGGTTTCCTGCCACATTCACATTTGTTGTTAGAGCATTTTCAGGTAATTTACAATAAATATGAAGGAACTGTTGCAAAATCGTATAATGACATTAAACGCTGAAAAACAAACTATTCCTGCAGTATTGGATGGCATTGGGAAAGGCCTCGACCCACGATTTGATATTACTGAAATTGCCAAGCCGTGAGTTTTGTCAGGGCTTACAATATTTTAAACTCCTCTAATCTTGACATTTTAGGATGTGAAAGTTTTTCTGTTTATCTTACATGACGTTATGCTCATCGTTTAGATATGCTCTGGAATTACTGAAATTTCGGGAAGCTGGAGTTGAGGTTGCCGTGAAGGTAAACATGATTGTCCTTTTCCACTTCGTCATATTTCACATAATTTTCTTATTGCGAGCTTGATTGTCAATCCTACAAACGTTCAGGACTTCAGAAAGAGATGGGATAGGCAGTCTCGTGCATTCTATAACTTATTTAGACAGGCCGAAAGAGTTGAAAAACTTGCTGAAGTTATCCAAAGACTGGTAATGATGACAAACCTTCCCTGAAATCAATGGGCATGTCAGACCTTAGATGTAACTTTCATATTGAACCTGAATTTTATTTAATCAACAGGAGCAAGGTGATCTCAAGCTTAGAGTTCGGGCTTTGGAATCTGAAAGAGCATTCCAACGTGTTGCAACAGTTCAGAAGACGCTAGGAAATGTGAGTTTTTCAGTTGGTTCACATGCTTGCCTGGTGGGCTTGTTTGCATGTTAACATATTTCGACCACATTATCAGTTGGGATCCATAGAGATCTTATTGACCTCCCATCCTTTTACGTATGAAGGTTGGGAGGTCTACCAAGATCCAAATAGATTTTTTTGTGAAAGTTAAAGACGAAAATTGGTACAACTTTCTGCATATGTTGGAATGATTATATTCTGGCAAGTTCAATATCCCACCTTTTGACCATTAACAGGCAATTGCTGCTGGAAGCCTAATCAACCTTGCAACAATATTATATATCAATTCTATTCGGGTAAGAGGTGCTCTTGTTTTCTCTGACCTTGCTGCCATCTTTATTGCCTTATGATTATTGAATAGTTGCTATACTTTTTTCAGATGCCTGCCACTATTGCCTACATATGTTGTGCCTTTTTTGGGTTCCAAGTCCTCATCGGTCTTATCAAAGTCAAAAGAATAGATGAGCGGGAGAAGTTGATAACAGGAACCGCGTGAAAAATAGGTAAGTAATTCCTTACCGCCTCCCCTCTTCCTGCCCTCTCGTGACATGGCATTGCCCTCGCGCGTGGATACAATTCCTTGAAAATATATGTTGAATTTAAGTGATCCCGAACATCACGACCTTCCAAATGGACATGTTTCAGGTGTCAGAGTTATGAATCACCACAGCAAATGAATCTGCTTACAATTCATCATCACATAGTTGTTTGAAAGCACTGATCTGTAGCCTGAGGTATACATCATCTAAAGATTATATTAGATGATTTGGGTTGGAAACGTGAGAACTTCTTCCGAGTTTACTGAAATCATATGATACGAATTGATTTTCTCCATATGGTTGGTTAACCAGCTCTGTTTTCTGAGTATTTTGAGCTTGCCTCATAAGCACTCCACAGGTGTGCCATCGAGTCTGGCAGCAGTTATAGTTTAAACAATTAGTCGGTGAAAATATGGAATAATGTATGTACCGTTTTCATTAGATATTGGAAAATGTTAATGTATTATGCAGAATGCTGCAACATAGAATTATTTTCCTCCCCTCGTTTATGTATATAACATGTAGATGCAATATATAACTTAATTCTAAGTCCCATTTCTGGGGTCATGTTTTTTTTGCTTGTTTCATTCTCTCATTCATCTTTCGCGCCAGAATCAAGTGGACTGCAAAAAGGTACCACTAAGATTGAAACTTCAGTTTTCGTTATGAACTACAGTTACTTAGAAAAGGTATATACTCGACTCATTAGAAGAGTTTCGTTTACACTGTAATTATTCTCATTTGAGTAGATATTTTAGACAGCATGAGTTATGGAACTTTGCACAATCGGAGAGAGTTGTTGGCTGAAGACAGCCTTCATATTTGGAACATTTTATTTTATCCCATCCTCCTTCGCACTTAACATCTACCATTTTCACACCAATACCTTCCCTTTATTTTGCAAATACAAAGGCACTATTTACCATGCAGCCAGAAACGTCATCTTCAGAGGAGTTGCAATTTCCACAAAGGAAAGAAGTTTGAAGCTTTAAACTGCTTGTGAATTGCTGCTGCTACTTAACAAATGAGGTATGGACACAGGTTATGATTCTCTTATTATCTCTGCCACTGAAGTAAGAAATTTAGATTGCATGGAGTTTGCATAAACTAAGGAATAGATTGAGTGTAGACATAGTCTTCATGTTCAAAAACACTCTCTTTTCTGCCTCCCCCCATTTTGCATTCATCACTAACATCTTGACACTTGGATCTTCCCTGTGTTTGCCCCTAATGTAAGAACCATCATTTAATACAGTATGAACTCAGAGAAAGAGAAAAACAGAGAGACAGGAAGAGAGGCTTACCAAATGGAAGGATTTAATGGAACCCACCACTAGTTCATTGGATTTTGCACGTCCATGCCCAACCAGAGCAAAGCAGAAGAAGAAAATCAGAAAGATAGTAAATCTTAGGGATCTCATTGAGTGGAGAAAGTTTTGCTGTCAAACTAGGAGTAAGTAGCGTTTTATAAGATGAAGAAGCTTCAGATCATGGGATTCAGAAACTAGACAGGCACCGACAAGACAAGATCTTGAAAGCTTCTTCAGACAAAAATATTATACTGGTACAACTAATTTCTGATCTTTTTGATAGATGTGCTTTTGTGAAATTGAGCTTGCTTTTGACCTGTCGCCTGATTCCTTGGCAGCGAAGCTCGACCCTCAAGGAAATGGGTTGGCTTTCTTGGTGCCTCTCTCGAATGCATCCATAAACAAAATGAAGGGAGCTGAGGTGCGTGGAAAGTTGCTATTAATTTGGTTTTATCTTCAAGATTCTCCGAGCTGTCACTTCTCTCTTGGTCTGGTTGCTGATCCACGCTCACGTTGCTAGCCACTCACTCGCCCCCCACCGCCAGCTACAGGTTCGACCTTTATTTTGTTAATTATTTTGCAAACCTATTGACTAAATACGGAACTCAAATGAATCATCTTAGAGCCTCAGATTATGAACAGGCAGTAGCTGCTGCTTACTTATACGATGCTATCTTCTGTCAATTAAATCACTTAGTACAGATCTTATGCAGAAAATTAAGAACAATATGACAGAATAATTTGGTCAATAGGAAAGTCACTTAAGATGCCATTTTCTGCCATTGAAATCACGTCGTGCAGATCTTATGTAGAAAATCGTGAACAATACAACCAATTGATTTGGTCAATATATTAGAAGAGTCACAATGTGATTGCATCTTTTTATAATCTCTATCCTTTACAGGGAATCATTTTATATGTGTGTGTGCGTGTTAGGTAATGTGCTACCATGGCCTTTTTTAAAGGGAAAGGAGTCTTAAATCCATATAATATTGCAAGTTGTGATATATATAGTATTTAAATAATGGATGGGTTTGTAAAATAAATTGTGAAAAATGTATTTACCTAGACTCCATTAACTACTCTGAACCTTGTTTATATATTCTGACATGACATTGAAATCCCCACTGCTTTAAATTGTTGATGGTTTTGCTTAAAGGCATTTAGTTACACGTTCTTGGAATTCTATTTCACCTTGGATAGAGCTTTTCCAGTTCTCCCAAATTTGGTCGACTTCTTCATTCTTAATTAAAAAAATTGCCTTTTTGGTAGAGTACAGAAACCTTAATTTTTGCTTGAACTGCCATAAGCCTGTTTGGAAGGAATCAAACTTATAATATTAATTACACATTGCTTGAGAAACCAGTTTTCTCATAGGTGGCTTGGGCCATACTTCTTGTGGAACCAAAAAATAATACTCTTGGAAATTTCCTATCATTATTTAGAGGACTGATTTCTTCTTTATCTAATCACCTTTTGCCCTGTTAATATCAAGAGTTTTATCAGATGAACTTGTGCATTTGTTGAACGTTCAGGGTAAGCAGGGTTTGGATGAAGGCAAGCTTATGAGAAAAAGAGGTGGGGGCACCTTTTTTACCCTAAAAAAGCCACAGAGTTGCCACTTGTAGATCTCTGGTGGATGGCTGTGTGCGTGTTCAAGAGAGAATGTGGCCAGCAATAAGGCCAAAACTGCCAGGTATTCTCCCTGTTCAATTTTCACAAAGGCCAAACTGGAAATGCAAATGTGATAAATTTTTAGTGTTTTTATATGGTCATTGTTTTTAATTATTGGTATTCTTTTTCAAATATATGTTCAAATGTTTGTAAATTACTTGAAAGTGCTTTTTTGAAAGAAAAAAAAATAACTTTTTTTTTTTTTAATTGTGGAAAAGTCGTATGAGTTAGTTTTAAATACTTTGTTAAGATGGTGAAAATTTTGATGCGAAGTTTGTTGATTAGACGAGTGTATATTTATTATAATTTTTAATTCAATATTGGAATATAACTTATATTTTTATTATAATAATTATTATACTATATATTCAATTTCAACTTTAAATTTTCAAGTTAAATTATTTATTTGAGTCATTGATGAAATACTTAAAATTAATCATGAACATATCTTATAAATTAAAGATAATGATAGAGACTTGTGTTTTGGCTTCTTCATTGACTTTAGACCATATAGGACAACTACATTTGTTTGTTTTTAGTATATTTCATTCATGATAATAATGAAAATTGTTGTCAAAATTGATATATTTGGTTAAGTTTTTGAAATTTGAATTGGTATACTTTTAATTTTTGAAATTTAAAAAATGATTATAAATGTTCGGTGAGGTGGATGGCCTTTACTAATTCTATATTATTTTTTCAGATTGCATGGATTTTTCTTTTACTCTTTCTTTTATCTCTCACTGGGTGTTATCGTCGACAATTATTAACCATCGGTCCGTGGACAATTATCTCTCTCTGGTTAGGTTTGATTTGGGTTTATAAGTGAGAAATAATATCTCTACCTGAATGAGGCATTTTGGAGAAGCTCAAAGCAAAGTCATGAGTGCTTATGCTCAAAGTGGACAGTATCATACCATTGTAGAGAGTCTGATTTCTAACAATCCTATGACAATTCATCTCTCTATATATATATTTGCTTCTGCTATGCCGTTAACAGCTTCTTTAGCTCCCATGTATTGGATGAAAGTCCCACATCGACTAATTTAGGGAATGATCATGGGTTTAATAAAAAAAAATACTATTTCCATTGGTGTGAGGTCTTTTGAGAGAAGTTCAAAACAAAGTCATGAGAACTCATGCCCAAAGTGGACAATATCATACTAATGTGGAGAGTCATGTTTATTTAACATCATGCACCCAAAAAGGCCATGCACCCAAAAAGGTTCGAAGAAGTTAAGTTAATCATTTAATAGTGATGGACTCAAAACTATTGAATGAGGATTGAGAGTTCCCGGGATCTCTAATCAGATGATCTAAATGTTGAGGATTGGGAGTCCCACATTAGTTAATTTAATAGAAAATCATGAGTTTATAAGTGAGGAATATTATTTCTGTTGGTATGAGATTTTTTGGAAAAGTTCAAAGCAAAACTAAAGGAGTCAAAGTGGACAATATCATACCATTGTGAATAATCGTGATTCCTAACCCCAAAAGGCAATATCATACAATTGTGGAGAGTCGTGATTCCTAACCCCAAAAGTCAATATCATACCATTGTGGAGAGTCGTGATTCGTAACACCGAAAGGCGATTTGGGGCGGAGAGTTGGCTCCGAAGACTCGGATTTTCCATTTGATTGGCTCGTTTCCGGGGGCGATGGAGGAAGAAGAAGCTGAGCCATGGGGAACGGTTGCTGAAACGACGAATCGCCGGTAGTTGGCAACGACGATAATACCCATCGGAGAAAATGAAGAGTTTGGAGAATGGACGGAGAGAGAGAAAATAAAGAATAAAAGGAATAAAAACAAAAAAGCCATGTAATCTAAGCGACCAATATCAAATTAGTCAAGTCATTAATTTCGATTATAATTATTTTTTCTTTTAAAAATTAATAATGGTGAAATTCATTTAGAATTCATTTCAAACTATTTTCAGAATTAAAAAAATATATATATTTTACCTTCTTTTATACAATAAAATTACAAGTCTAGAGTTTTATTTCACATTAAATGAAAGTTAAAAAAATGATAATTTTTTAAAAAAACTCAAACTTAAATGTTATAGATTAAATAAATAATTTAATATTAAAATAATCAATCAAGTGGAAATTCGAGTATAAATTGATTTATTATAATATATTGTCAACTGAAAAGTTAAAAGTTTAATTCCGCTGTCACACTTACTAGTGAACTCTAAAAAAAAAATGTCCAAACATAAAAATTTTAAAAATTAGAAACAAAAGAAGTTATCTAAAAAAAATAATAATAAATAAACCATCTAGTTCAACAATCAAATATATTTTCATAATAATATTTTCATCGACCATTTACAAAACGAACCGTTTATAGTTAAGACATTCGTAATTTTTTCAACGTTTTTTAAGGTAGATGGTTCAAATTTACAAATTTACCATCTCCAAATTAATAAAAATAAAATTAATATATAAAATTTAAATTTGGTGTGTAATAAATATTAGATGGGTGAGATATATTTGAAAAAATTAAGACAAAAATGAGAAACAAAATTTATGAAAATAAATCTAGGTCAATTATGGGACATTATTTGTCCAAGAAGTTGGATGTTTAAAAAGACATCTAGGTACTAGAAAAAGACAAGACATCTTGGTCTTTTTCAAAATATTAAAAAAGAAGAAAAAAAGAAGTAGAGGAAAAAGAAAAATTTAAATTTAACCGAGGAANTGTACAATTTACTTATTTTAGTAAATTTCCAAGAAAGAATTAGAAAAAGCAGAGGAATTTATTTGTTGTAATTGAAAGAAAAATAAAAACACTATTTTTGATAAGAAAAATATTAAGAAATTTTGCTTAGCTGTTATCCACCTCCATTACGATCAAAACCTCCATGATTATCTGCGGAACTGAAGGATAGAGAAACAGAGAACAACAACGAATCCTCTTAACGCCGGCTGATTCCTTCTCCCCTTCACCGGCACTGCCTTCGTCTTCTCAGTTCACCAGCCCTGACATCAACGACCAGTAGAAGAACAAGGAAGAAACAGGAAGCCGCCATCTCTGTTGACCTAAAATCTTCTTTCCTTTACTCTTTCTTGTACTGACGGCGTCGAGTCGGTGTTATTGTGGAGGTGAGAGCATGTGGAGCGACGGAGGAGAGTATCGGCGGGAGGAGAGGACAGAAGAATGGAGATGGATTCGGAGCCGGCGAGTTGTTTTGGAGCATTGTCCTTTTGTTTGACTGTGGTTTTACTTGGCTTTCACATCTGACCAAAACCGCCATTTTTAACGCTTTCTCTTTCTCTCTCTCTCTCTCTCTCTCTCTCTTCGTTGTCTGGATTCTGATGTACATATACGCTTCTATCTCAACTTTATCTCTCTTCTTTTCTTGACGTTCGGTCTGGTTCTAGGGTTTTGAGTACTCTTCTCTTCTAGTGTGGGCAAAATCCGTCGATGAATTATTAGGGTTTCCCACATTGTCACCAATGAATCTCGTTTCTTATTTATACCACGGAGTTTTCTCTGTTTACTTCGTTTATCTCCTTATCGTCTTGGTTTCCGCAGCCTCTGATTCTGAACTCAACTGCCTGCTTGAATTCAAGAAGGGGATTCAGAAAGATCCGCACAACTCGCTTCAGGGGAAGTGGGATTTGGCCTTTGTTTCGAACTCCGATGGTTGTCCTTTGTCCTGGACTGGCGTGTCTTGTGATGAGAACGGTAATGTGTCTGCAATTGTGCTGGACCATCTAGGCTTGGGCGGGGAGTTGAAGTTTCAGACTCTGATTGGGCTTAAGAGCCTTAAGAATTTGAGTCTTTCTGGGAATGATTTCACTGGAAGGCTTGTTCCAGCTCTTGGGACATTATATAGTCTGCAGCATTTGGATCTGTCTTTGAATAGATTTTACGGGCCGATCCCTGCGCGGATCAATGATCTTTACAATCTGAACTATCTTAATTTCTCTGTAAATCACTTCACTGGTGGGTTTCCAGTTGGTACATTAAATCTTAATCAGCTCAAGGTATTGGATTTACGCTCTAATCGACTTTATGGGAACATTGGCCTGTTGGTTTCCCAGCTGCGGAATGTTGAACATGTTGATTTAAGCGACAATGAGTTCTACGGTGGAGTTTCAGTTGGCTCCGGGAACATCTCTAGTCTGGCTAATACTTTGAAGAATTTCAACGTAAGTTTCAATAGATTGAATGGTGGGTTCTTTGACGCTGACTCTCTCATGTTATTTCGAAACTTGGTGCTTTTGGATATGGGACACAACCAGATTATAGGAGAATTGCCTTCATTTGGGGCCTTGCCTAATCTGCGGATTTTGAGGCTTGGTAATAATCTCTTATCCGGCTTGGTGCCTGGGGAACTGTTAAACAGGTCTTTGCAATTGGAGGAATTGGATCTTAGCGGCAATGCATTTACAGGTAAAGAATCGCTTTGTCTTACTATTTCCCCACTATTTATGGTTCACTGGAGATTGATTGACTGTTAGATGGTGCATTCAACTTAGATCTCCTATCATGGTTTTTATTTTCCTTTTTGATTTTTTTGGTGCTGTTTGGCCTGAAATCAGTAAGTCACATGAACGATGAAGTTGTGTTCATAGATAATCTAATTCAGTTCAACAGGTTTCAAGAAAGGATCATTTAGATTATCTTTCTTACTATATGATGAAGACTCTGTGACCAATTTTATTGTTTGATATGAACTCGAACTTTGATTTTCTGAACATACACTGTCATCTGTGACTATGTTTGTTACTTTTTTTGAACGCGATTCATTATTTGCCTTGCAGGTTCGATTCTTCACGTCAACTCGTCTACTTTGAAATTTTTGGATCTTTCATCCAACGCTTTATCTGGCGATATATCGATTATGCAGAATTGGGAAGCCAAATTTGAGATTCTTGATTTAAGTTCAAACAAATTCTCAGGAAGTTTCCCAAACTCAACTTCCTTCTTTGAGGGATTAAAGGTGCTTAATGTCAGAAATAATTTCTTAGTTGGCCCTTTGCCGTTTACATTGGGGAGCTCTCCTAGTATATCTGCTGTTGACTTCAGTTTAAATGCTCTTAGCGGTACGATCCCTGCTAGTTTCTTATCATCTGTTACCTTGATCAGCCTTAATCTTTCAGGAAACCGGTTTACGGGTCCCATTCCCCTTCAAGGCTCAAGTGTTAGTGAGTTGTTAGTTAAACCTTCAGACCTGCCAATGGAATATCTTGATCTATCCAATAATTCCTTGACTGGTGGGATTTCAGCTGAGATAGATAAGTTGGTGAGGCTCAAATTGCTAAATCTTGCCAAGAATGAATTATCAGGATCGCTTCCTGATCAATTGAACAGATTGAGTAACTTGGAGTATCTTGATTTATCAAACAACAAATTTACCGGTAAAATCCCGGATATGCTTCCCAATCTACTTGTTTTTAACGTGTCCTACAATGATCTCTCAGGTGACGTTCCAGAGAATTTAAGAAACTTCCCTATCTCATCATTTCGTCCGGGAAATGGTAAGCTTAGCTTACCAAAAGATATAGGTCCTCAGAACACGATTCCAAATAATTTCTCCGAGCCAGGAAGACATCGTACTCCTAAAGCTAACATCCAAATAGCTATTATTCTTGCCTCAGTTGGAGCAGTTGTGATGATTGTTTTTCTTTTACTGGCCTATCATAGAGCACAACTTAAAGATTTCCATGGAAGAAGTATATTTAGCAGCCAAGGTGCTGAGAGGGACATTAAGATAGAACATTTCGGGCCTTCTCTTTTCAAATTTCAACCAAACAATCAGCCTCCACCAACCTCTTCAAGTTTGTCAAATGACCATTTACTAACCTCCACTTCAAGATCATTATCAGGGCAAGCAGAATTCTTATCTGAGATTTCTGAACATGTTTTACCTGGAGGTGCTGCAACAAGTTCATCGATGATTATTCCTAATTTGCTCGACGATCATCCCGTTACTTCTGGGAAAAATTCCTCCCCAGATTCCCCACTATCTTCCTCACACCAGTTTGTCGATGGGCGTGAACAACCTGCGACACTAGATGTGTATTCACCAGATCGATTAGCTGGTGAATTGTTTTTTCTAGACAATTCACTGCTATTCACTGCTGAGGAATTATCCAGAGCTCCGGCTGAAGTTCTTGGTAGAAGCAGTCATGGAACACTATATAAAGCTACTCTCGATAGTGGACATATGCTCGCTGTTAAGTGGTTACGTGTCGGACTGGTCAAACATAAGAAGGAATTTGCCAAGGAAGTCAAAAAAATTGGATCAATGAGGCATAAAAGCATTGTTCCTTTACGAGCTTATTATTGGGGTCCCAGAGAACAAGAGCGGCTTCTTCTAGTTGACTATATTTTGGGAGATAGCTTAGCCTTACATCTTTACGGTAAGAGTGTTGGAACTTTCTTATCATGTTTGGATTCTTTTTTCCTATATATTTTACTGTTGCTGACTGTATGGAACTGCACTTGACCAGGATAGTTTCTTCTTTCAAATTAAACTGCTGAATTTTAGTGCCCGTCGTCCTGTGTAGTTGATAGTAAACGGTGCAAGATTCGACAAACTACTAAGAACTTTTAAACTCATCTTTGAAGGTGTTCCGATCTCTGTGCACCCGAATTTTGTACAGTTTTAATGGGATTTTTTGCTTTTATCTTTGAAAGAATGACCGTACAACAATTGAAAATGGCCTGTTTTGGATGCTGTCTCTATGTTCTTATTATACTTGTATCTTGGCAAGAATGTTTGGCCTGCGCTTGGCAACATGAATTCCTGCCAAGTTTGCAAGGAACTTGTGGATTTTTTTCTTAATAAACACTAGAATAGCGCGACCCTTCACGTGCTTGTATACGTCTTGCAGACGTATTTTCACTTGCAATCAGACTCTCTCCAAGACTACTACTGTGTGTTCTAATGATTCATTGTGTTTGTTTCGATTTTGGCAGAAACCACACCTCGAAGGTACTCTCGGTTGTCGTTCAGCCAGAGACTTAAAATTGCAGTGGAAGTCGCTCGCTGTCTGTTATATCTTCATGATAGGGGCCTCCCCCATGGAAACTTAAAGCCAACAAATATAATCTTGGCAGGCCGTGATTTTGATGCCCGCCTCACGGACTATGGCCTTCATCGCTTGATGACACCAGCAGGCATTGCGGAGCAGATACTAAATCTAGGAGCACTTGGATATTGTGCTCCAGAACTGGCTTGTGCGGCAAAACCTGGTCCATCTTTCAAGGCTGACATTTATTCATTTGGGGTGATTTTAATGGAGCTTTTAACCAAAAGAAGTGCAGGCGACATAATATCAGGCCAATCAGGGGCTGTAGATCTCACTGATTGGGTTCGTCTATGCGATCAAGAAGGACGAAGAATGGACTGCATAGACAGAGATATCGTCGTCGGAGAAGAAGAGCCTACGAAAGCCATGGATGAACTGCTGGGTGTGTCCCTCAGGTGCATTCTCCCTGTAAATGAGAGGCCTAACATCAGACAAGTCTTGGATGATTTATGCGCTATATCTGTTTGATCAATCTTCCATCATCCACCCACCTCCTCCTCTCCCCCCCCTTGTGTACATGCGTCTTGGAATTAGTTTTTTCGGCGTTCCTCGACCCAATTGTTTTTGCTTCCTATTTTTTACTTCGTATTTGTTTCAGCCTCCTGATTTTGGGCTAATTGTCACCATTTTTTTCTCTCCATGAAATTTTCTTGTAAATGGACAAGCCAAGCCAAGCCATCCATTGATTTTTTTTATCTTTTTCCCTACAAGGTTTCAGTTTGATGTTAATTGAAGAAAATGTTGCTCACTTTCAATGTCTGCCTCTTCTCATTTTCATTTCATCTGATCGAAGCTTTCTTCGTCTCCATCCCCACTTTCTATTCAATTCTAGGAACTTATAATAACGATCCTTAGTTCGTAGACGTATTATTCATATTTTAACATATATATGATTTAATAAATAAAATTCAACGGTTTGGGATTGTAAATAAAGTCCAGTTTTGGTAACAAAATTATAAGACTTTAGCTCCAATATAAACTTTTTGTAAATTTTATCATTAAAAAATCCATTATGTTATTTTATTTTTTAATCAAGGATCCCGAGCTTAATAATAAACTAACATAATTAAATGAAAAAAAAAGAACTGTCAACATAATAAAATAAGAATATATATTGGTTTTTGTTAACGGGGTTATCAACAAGTGGATCCGTGGCGCAATGGTAGCGCGTCTGACTCCAGATCAGAAGGTTGCGTGTTCGATTCACGTCGGGTTCAACTTTTTGTTTTTTTTTCGAACAATATTTTCTTAGTTCTGTTTCAGCCATGAGCTCCACTCCCATCGTCTGTGAGGATGGCCGTTGCGACCCGAGTGGTCTGCATTTCGACTCGACCCAAGAAAAAATCTGCGGCGAAGACGGACAAGTCGGAGGCTGAAGAACTGGTTCGCGGTTTAATTAGAAAGTTCAGCGACAAAGAACCATTGCTCAAGACATTGGACCAGTACACCTCGAGGTTCGCTATTCTTCCTATATGAACAATGAATTTGGGCCTCTGGGTGTTGATTTTTTAAGCTTTTTTTGCTGTTTGTTGAGTGCCAGAAGATGGGTAGTGATGAAATTATTCACAGGCAGAGTTGATTGATTTCAAGTTCTATTTGGCATGGATAGAGAATGGAGTGTCAATATTTCTGGGTGAGACTAAGCAAGCAAAATTCTGCTATTGAGAGAGGTCATTTGTGTTTTGATGATGTATTTCATTTTCAGGTCTTCAAGATGGATGATGGGGTTTATTCTAGACTAATATCTATTACGAGCAAGAAAGGGCCAAAATCATTGGGAAGGGAAACAAAACATTCTTTATAAGAGTGAAAACCTCTCCCTAGTAGACACGTTTTAAAACCATGAAGCTAGCGGCGATACGTAACGAGCCAAAACGGACAATATCTGCTATCAGTAGGTTTGCCCGGTTACAAGTGGTATTAGAGTCAAATATTAGGTTGTGTGCAACTCGATACTTCTGTTTACAATGTGATATCTTCATTCCGAGGACAAGTAAAGGCTTTGGCTAAAGTTCTTTGGTACTTCGAGAACATGAAGGGAATGGAACGATGTAAGCCAAACATTGTTACTTACAACATTCTTACCATAGCGTTTGTTCAAAGTGGAACAAGTTGATGCATTGTTTAAAGATCTTGACGAGAGCATTGATTTATATACACATAATGGAGTGTTGGATGCATATGGTAAAAAGGGGATGATCAAAGAGATGGAATCGATGCTTTTTCGTATGAAAAGCAATCAAATTAAACCCAGATATCATAACCTTTAACTCGTTTCTTTGAGTAAAGCAACACTAAACCTTAGTTATACACCTTGTACGAGTAGCACTTAATATGAGAGTAATCAAAATGTTGGATACAATACAAAAAGGTTGATAGAAATTTGAAATTTTACATTTGACAAGCTGTCAAGTGGCCTCAAATCAGAGCTAATCAATCCTCATCTGATTCTGCACATTAATTTATGTATTAGAAACATGCAGAAGTATGATAAATGTATATATACCCACCAACTTATTTGGCCTACATATTCACAGTTCCAAATTAAAGCGTCGAAATGCTCCATTGTCTACATATGACCTATATGTACGTACCATGTATTGCTTCCATGTTGTCTTCCTTATAAACACCAAGGGGGGATCCGTGTATAGATACAAGCATCTCACCGGGCTTTGGAAGCCTTCGGGTTCTCGGTGTCATTCCAATGGACAATCTTTGGTTACTTACCTATGAAAGTAGAACTAGTTAGCTTATTGTAGAATACACTAAATAAAAGCAAAATTAGACTCGAAGAAACAATTATCAAAACATGTTACTCGGATCTTTTTCAAAAGAGATAAAAAGACTTTTTTTTAAACAATTCCCCATAAGACCTCTTGAAGCTGAGTGTAAACTTCAAGATGTTTTCTAGTCATAGCCTTACTAACTTTTGTACTCGTTGGAATTCATTTTTGCACCTCCGGTCAAGACTTTCCCTGAATTGTTTTCTAAATTTCATTCTGTCAATCAAATTGTTTCTTTTATATATATATAATAATAATAATAACTTGAAATGAGATAAGCATTGAACATAAAAATAAAAATATCGTTAGACGAACACTACTCTCCAGAATGGTATGATATTGTCCACTTTGAGCTTAAGCTCTCATGGCTTTGCTTTGGGCTTCCCCAAAAGGCCTCACACGAATGGAGTTAGTATTCCTCACTTATAAACCCATGATCATTCCCTAAATTAGCCGAAGTGAGACTTCCAACATCCAATACCTCCCCTCGAACAAAGTGCGCCTCCCCTTAATCGAGGCTCGACTCCTTTGGAGTCTTAGTCATTTTTTTACTGCCTTCGAAGAGGCTTGGCTCCTTTTCTTTTGGAGTTCTTTGTTCGATATTTGAGAAGTTACCAATCTATTGGCACGACAAAGTTTAGGGCATGACTCTGATACCATATTAGACGAACACTACTCTCCACAATGGTATGATATTGTCCACTTTGAGCATAAGCTCTCATGGCTTTGCTTTGGGCTTCCCCAAAAGACCTCACACCAAAGAGTTAGTATTCCTCACTTATAAACCCATGATCATTCCCTAAATTAGCCGATATGGAACTTCCATCATCCAACAAATATGAATAATGGATAACAAGACGCTACCAATACAGTAACTTTGTTCCTTTGACCAAGACCACCACTATGTACCTAGATTTGAGTCAACAACAATGTAACAAATACTGGAAAATACCAATAACAGACAACTCTAGGGTATTAACAAGACAAAGTTAATGCAATAAGCGGTGTGCAAAAAACGTGAAGATTCTAACCCCAGGAGTTTGGAGAATATCTGTCATTCCAAGCATCATACTATCCGAGGGCTCTGCCTCCAAAACCTAAAAAGCAGGAATTATCAATAAATGTATCAGTCAATACCGAGCATCTTCTTATGAATGACCATCCGACGAGAAGACAATCTCAGCTTCACCAAATAAACAACATGAAACAAGAGACATAGCCAAACTTAAACAAATTTTGTGAGCTCACATGGTATCATTCATTTTACTGATCTAAAGAAAAGAATTTGAAGTAAACAGTTTAAGGTGTCAAACGCAATATTACTTACCAAGCTCGGAATTTGCAGGCTCTCAACATTGAAAGGATTTGTTTTCACTGCCACCAGTAGAGAAAATACGGTGATTTGCAGCAAACAAGCATCAAATAAGGGAGCATCTTAGCAGTTCGTTTTATGCACCATAATCCAAAATTTACATGTACCTGATTTACTGGAAAATTCAAATCCATTTAAAGATCGCATTCCAGCAGAGTAGTTAGGATAAGCTATGGACAGACGATGTAAGAGAGAAGCGTGTACATCCATTCCATCAATTGGATTGGCGCGTAATTCACTTTCAGTTTCCTTCCGCTGTACTTCAATTTCTCCTACTTCGCCTTTTCCAGAAATGGACAAGTTTGGAAGTTTCTCCTTGAAAAATTGCAATAGAGGAGTTTGCAATTGCTCTTTGTTGAAATACGAACGAAGCAACCGCAATTCAGTAATCAAACGCTCGATCTCCACATCCCGAATGGCGCGAATTGCAGCAGCATGTCGTTCAACTATACACAAATGAAGGCAAAAGCAGCGAGAAAATATAAATTCAATGAACAATTGTCATTGAAAGAGACACACAACAATTTTCCTTCCCAAAATTAAGTGAAAAAAAGAATCAATTTCAACATACCGTCCTCGTCAGAAACCAAAGGTGCTTGCTCCTCACTTTTTAACTCATTTTCTGCTTCGTCCTTTTCTTTTTCCCTAGGGCTAGTCTTCTTAACAGTTTTCTTCGCCTTTCGCCTTGCCATGTTCAGCAACAATTCTCTCTTGAATCCTTTCGACTACTCACTTCGCGGCATTCTTAAACGAATCCATACACTTTGTCACTGGATTTTCATAAATTGAAAACAGAACAAAAACTTCCAAACCCCTAGATGTAGTGCATAATGACAGTAATTGGAGTTCGCAGTGGTAATTGACATAAACAAATACAAATTAAACTCAAATAACCTGAATTTCTACCAATTGGTTTCCAAAACTTGACGAAACCTAACCACTGGAGACAGGAATATTGGATTAAACCGTGCCGGTGTACCGCCGCGAAATAGGTGTTCTCCTCTTCCGCTCCGGCCGAGGAGCGAGTTAAGACGTGGGGAAAATCGGGCGGGGAAAGATATTAATTTGAATGGAATAATGAATAGAACGGATATTATAATGGGCCCAAACTGGGCCGCGTCAAGAAGCCCAAACTAAATTCAGTCCAACCAAGTAATATAAAAATAAAAATTCGAAAGTATTACACAATTTTTTTTTTAAATAATTAATTATTAAAGTGAAAGGTTGGAACTTTACGGATTTTAAAATTGCAGAAACGGGTCGGGTCGGGTCGGGTCCATTCTCTTAAATAAATAAAAAACATGAAATATTCTGTTTGTCGTTTAATTTTATTTGATAGTCCCAATACTCCTGAAATATATTATTTAATTGTCATGCACTTAAAAGAATAATATTCTTAATTTAAACTTAATTATTTAGTAAGAAGAAAATATTAAATTCATATAATATTAATAACTCAATATATTTAATATTTGATGGATAACCTTTGATTATTTATTTTTTAGTTTTTAAAAATTATGTTTTTTTTTATTTGATCATTTTAAATAAATTGTAAAAAATAAAAATAAATAATAAAATTTATCTATTTAAAACTGAAGTCCAAACGGGCCAAAATCAAGAACAAAAAAAAAATATTTAAACCAAAAAAACGTTTCTTTAAATAATTTCATAAAAATGAAAAAGAGTTATTTAAACTGTTCAAAGTTCACGAGCCATAAAAATGGCGGCAAGATAGAGGAAGAATCGGTTAATGGCTCTTCCCCTCTGGATACTGAGGATCATGGCTCGGCCCCTTGAAATTTCGGAACCTGATCTCAAACGAACAGCGGGAGAAACGTGGAGCGCAGAAATTAGAAGGTAAAGTAAACTTCCACGAAGTCGCTTTATTGGAATTCTGGTCCCTAATCTCTGTTCATTTGATCAAAAACAGCTACCATAGATTGTCATCAAAGTCGTCGATTATGAAAAGGACTCATCCGTTCCTATTTTTCGCCCAATTCAATGTAAGTATCTCACTGCGATTATTGTTTTTTTCTTTTTTCTCTCTTAAACTGGCAGGAAAATCAAAGCTGATGCTGAATTAAACGACGGCGAAAACGAGAAAACATCAGGAAAAGGTGGATTCGAGCTCATTCGTCTTATTTAGCCAATAAATGCCAAGTGAGTAACGTGCGACGCCCCTTTTCTAAAACTGTTTGATCGATCAATTCTCACGGGCTCTGTGCTTTATATTCAATGATGGACACTTGGAATTTGGATAGGTTTTCAAAAAGTAGAAGTTCTCTTTTGAGAAAACTGATAAGAATTTATTAGAATAGTTGAATGTATCCTACTGGTGTTCGATCATCTGGATAGTTACCTCATAATAATCGTTGGATGTAAATTCAATATTTTGCATGCAATTAATTACTATTAGATATACATTTAAGGTACTTCTTTATGTACATCTGATCCAACCGTAAAATCGGACGATCACATTGTGACGATCTTATCAAATAATTAGTCGTATGAGCATCTTTGTTTCTCTCTATATTCATATGCTCTGTTCCCATCTCTCTAAGCATCCCTCTCTTTCTAAGCCTCCTCTTTCACTTGTTCTAATCATCCCATCTCTATGGTAACTTCTTCCTTCAGAAAAACTGTTCGGATTTGTCATTTTTTAAGAAGGTAGATTCTACCAAAAATTGTGTTCCAACTTACTACCAAACAAGAATTTCCATATCAAATCCAGTTTTCAAATTCTTCTGCCAAATAAACTTCTAAAGTCAGCAAATACACCAATATCTTTAGTTGTATATTCTATTTAAGCTTGTACTCTTCCAGCCACGAACAAAACAATGGCCAAAGGAACCGTGTTTCACGATATAGATACCAAAATCATTTGATTTATTTACCTGCTGGCATAATTTTTTATTCATCGTCGAATGTGCTGATTTAAAAAAAGTATGTTTTTTTTTAAAAGAAGTGTTTTTCCTGTGAGATGTTTTTTAATCATACTTTGACTGGCCAGAAACTGTCGGTCGATGTATATGCTATTGTTGGTGATTTACATTTTTTATTTTGGTTATAAATCAAGCTGATTAGTAGTATTGACTGAGAAATCAAAACTGGTTTGCATTTGTGGCTGCAGCAATGTTGATGCGGTGGCTTATAATTGTTCTTGTTTCTATTGCGCTGCTGACTCCCACTTCCATTGCTCGGCCTGAGGTTATTGTTGCAAGCCATGGTGCTGTTGCCGCAGATGACTCTCGATGCTCCAGAATTGGTATGGATGTTCTACGGGAAGGAGGCCATGCAGTTGATGCTTCGGTTGCTACTGCTCTTTGCTTGGGGGTTGTAAGTTCCGCATCAAGTGGCATTGGTGGAGGAGCCTTTATGCTGATCAGGTCGGCCAGTGGAAAATCTCAGGCTTTCGATATGAGGGAGACTGCACCTTTGCTTGCTCATGAGGTCCTGTAACTTGACTCCACTTGTTTCATTTCCTTTGTTAGATTTTCCAATTTAATCTGTTTTCTAAGGAAGAAAGAAGGACCATAACCATATAATCTTGCTCATTTAATTGTTATTGGAAATCTCGTACTGTTCATTTATCTCTGAAGTTAAAATTTGTGATAGTGCATTGGGCGTTTGGTGGCGCTAAAAATGTCAGCTACCAGTTAACATTACGAAGCCTTCTGTTCTTATGGCTTAAGCTCTTGGGTCTAATGCTGATGAGAATTGAGATATAATGGTGTCTGTTAATTCCTGTCTTCATTATCTTGTGAATCTGATTGGTCCCTGTTTTTCTGAACATTTTTTTATACTTGTACGAACATATTCTTAAAAAGTCTTGTGGGTGACATTTGGTCACAATTTGATGGTACTTCATTTATCCAAGTGTCATCATTCAATAAGTCTCTTAAATCTCTTTTCACATATGAACAGAATATGTATGCTAGCAATGCTGCATCGAAAGCAGTCGGAGCCCTTTCCATTGCCGTTCCAGGGGAACTTGCTGGACTTCACGAAGCTTGGAAACAATATGGAAAGCTTCCATGGGCAAGGCTTGTTCAACCAGCTGAACGTCTTGCTCGTTTGGGGTTTAAAATATCTCCATACCTTCATATGCAGATGGTTAAAACAGAAGCAGGAATCTTGGGAGATGAAGGACTCAGGAACTTGTTTACATCAGGCGGAAAATTGTTGAAACCGGGAGATGTTATCCGCAACAAGAAACTTGCACAAACTCTAAGAACTATTTCTAGATTTGGTGTCCAGGCCTTCTATAATGGATCGATTGGAGTTAACTTGATAAGAGATGTCAGGAAGCTTGGAGGGATACTGTCAATGAAGGACTTGCAGAGCTATCGAGTTAAAATAAGTGTCCCCATCTCAGCCCGTACAATGGGTCATGAGATAATCACCATGCCTCCTCCTTCAGGAGGTTCTGGATTGATCCTTGTAAGTTTTTTGTCTCGAGAAGCAGTTGTTTTTTAAGTTTATTTTGTTAGTAATAACATATTCTGCTGCAGATGCTTAATATTCTGGCTCAATATAAACTGCCTTCAGGGCTTATGGGCCCTCTTGGCATCCATCGGGAGATTGAAGCATTGAAACATGTAGCAGCCGTGAGAACTAACCTTGGCGACCCCAATTTCTACAATGTCTCCAAAGTTCTTTCCGACATGCTTTCGCCCAAGTTTGCTAGAAAGTTAAAGAAAACCATCAATGACAACAGGACTTTTGATCCAAGCCATTACGGCGGCAGGTTGGCGCTCCTTCATATATTACTTCACTTTCCCTCGTTTGTATTTCCTTTCTGTTCTAGCATATCTTTGTGAAACCTTTCCAAGTCTTTCCTCTTTATCGTGTGTTCTAACAGATGGAATCCAATTTACGACCATGGCACCAGTCATTTGTCGGTCGTCGATGGAGAACGAAACGCTGTCTCCATGACTACCACTGTGAACTACTATTTTGGAGCAGTGATACTCTCCCCAAGTACTGGAATAATCTTGAACAATGAAATGGATGATTTTTCTGTCCCTGCTAATGTTTCTGCTAATACACTCCCGCCAGCACCATCCAATTTCATCAGGCCAGGGAAAAGGCCATTATCATCCATGTCTCCGGCTATTGTCCTGAAGGTCCTTTTTTCCTTCTAATTTCTCTCATTTTTTGCTTTAGAAGTGTCTTATGAATTGAAAAGTTTTTTGGAATTCTTGCACAGAATGGACAGCTGAAAGGTGTGGTAGGTGCAAGTGGAGGAGGCTTCATCATTGCAGGAACAGCAGAGGTTGTGTTGAATCATTTTGCAAAAGGAATGGATCCGTTCTCATCTGTGATGGCTCCCAGAGTTTATCATCGGGTTTGTTTTATAGCTTCCCTTCTCTATCTCATATCGTTTCTCTTAGGAACCATGACTCTCCATAATGGTATAATATTGTCTAGTTTGAACATAAGCTCTTGTGGTTTTGCTTTTGGTTTTTCAAAAAAGTTTCATACCAATAGAGATAATATTTCTTGGTTATGGATCATTTTCTTAATTAGCCAATATGGGACTCCCTCCCAACAATCCTTAACATTTCCGCGTCAATTCACCTAATTCAGAGATTCTTACACTGCTAGTAGTCATTTGGAAAGTAAAGTGCAATCTGAACATTGGAAACTAATACAAATTGTTCAAAACAAACAGCTGATTCCAAACGTTTTGACCTATGAGAACTGGACAACCGTGTCAGGAGACCATTTTGAAGTTCCTGCTCAAACAAGGGCAGCCCTTGCTAAGAAGGGTCATGTCTTAGAAGGCCTTGCAGGAGGGACAATTTGCCAGTTCATTGTTCAAAATTTTGGCTCACCAAGACAAGGTGGTGCCGTGGGGAAGCTCGTAGCGGTAAGTGATCCCCGGAAGGGTGGAGCTCCTGCTGGCTTTTGATATTGTAAACCGTTGGATTTCTTTTCAGCTCCCATTTACGTTAGCTGAATGGTTTCTCTTAGCTTTTTTTAGAAAAGTTGTTGAAACACTTCTATGCATTATGGAAATAATAGTTCAAGTTTAATCTTGTAGGATTATGACTCTAAACACAGGTAAAGTTGGGTTGAAAATACTTGATGATGTATTAAAAGGCTTAAGGAATCCTTAAGCTGTAACGACCTAGATGTACAGCTAGCAAATATTGTCCTATTTTGGCTTTTCCTTTTGGACCTAGATGTACGGCTAGCAAATATTGTCCTATTTTGGCTTTTCCTTCTGGGCTTCCTTTCAAGGCTTTAAAACGCGTCTGTTAGGAGAAGGTTTCCACTTTGAGCTTTTCCTTTCGTTCAAAGCTTTAAAAAGCGTCTGTTAGGGGAGGTTTCTACTTTGGGCTTTTCCTTTCGTTCAAGGCTTTAAAAATGCGTCTCTTAGGGGAAGGTTTCCACTTTGGGCTTTTCCTTTCATTCAAGGCTCATTCAAGGCTTTAAAACGCGTCTGTTAGGAGAAGGTTTCTACTTTGGGTTTTTCCTTTCGTTCAAGGCTTTAAAACGCTTATGTTAGGAGAAGGTTTCTACTTTGGGCTTTTCCTTTCGTTCAAGGCGGAGAAGGTTTCTACTTTGGGCTTTTCCTTTCGTTCAAGGCGGAGAAGGTTTCTACTTTGGGCTTTTCCTTTCGTTCAAGGCGCGTCTGTTAGGGGAAGGTTTCCACTTTGGGCTTTTTTTCCTTTCAAGCTTCCCCTCAAGGCTCAAGGCTTTAAAACGTGTGAAGGTTTCCACACCCTCGTAGACATCACATAAGCATGGATAAAAATATCACTTTTTTTTATTTTTATCTTAATAATATTTTCAAAGTCAAAATGGTTGTTTATAATTTCAAATAATAGAAATCACTAATTAATTTTAGAATATTAATAAATAAATGGGTAGAATTGATTAACTAATTAATTAAATCAAAAGAAACTAATATATCATTAGATAAATTACAAATTTTATTAGATGATTTTAGGTTAATTAAATCTATTAAACATACCATTAGAGAATATGGGCTAATTAAAAGGAAGTTGTAGAAAATATTACACAATCGTCAAGGGAAGGGTTTGAGATTAGTGATCAGACCCGTCCCTAGGGTTTAGAGATTAGAGATTCAGATGGTCCGTTCACTCTCAAATAATCAAGAAAGCCCTTCATCTTGGCGTGTGTAGTTGTTGAAGAATCTTACGACGTTCTATGCCGAAACTGGGTCATTCAGCGATGCGCACCATGTGTTCGATGAAATGTCCGTTAAGAACATTCTCAACAATTTGATCTCTGCGTATGCCAAATAGGGCAATTTCGATGCGTCGTCGCGTCGCCTTCTACATGAAATGCCTGATTGCGATCCCGTTTCTTGGATGAGATTAGGTGTTTTAGATGAGATGATGCCATTTGGATGTTTGCTAAGATGATTTCTGAGAGAGTCTCACCGTCTCAATTCACGGTTGGTAATGTTCTTTCTTCCTGCGCGGCAAATCACGGTTTAGACGTTGGTGGGAAGGAAGATTCATTCATTTGTTGTTCAACTCGGACTCGGTAGCTGTGCTTCTGTTGCGACTTCCCTGCTGAATATGTACGCAAAATGTGGAGATCCAGTTGTTTTTAACAGGATGATGCTGAAGAACATTTCAACTTGGAATGATTTGATTTCATTGTACATGCAATCTGGGCATAGTTTCTTGGAATTCGATGATTTCAGGGTATGATAAGTTCACCTTGACTAGCGTTTTATCATATGTTTACATGCTTATGTTATAAGAACAGAAACTGAAACTTCTGAAGCAGTTGGCAATGCTTTGATATCAAATGTATGCAGAGTCAGGTGGGGTTGAAATAGCTAGACTGATTATTGAGCGTAACAGGACTTCAATTGAGAATTATGAAAAACCCAGTTTGTAATGACTGCCATTCTGCTATAAAGTTCATCTCCAAGCTTGTAGGAAGGGAAATCTCTCTTAGTGATGCTACTCGGTTTCACCATTTTAAGAATGGTTCCTGTTCTTGTCAAGACTACCGGTAGCCATGGAAACTTCTTCTGTGAGATCCCGAGAGAAAATCTAAAGAGAACAATATTTGATACATAAAGTCAAGGCCTATTGTTGTTGTTCCTGCAAAGCCTACCCAAAGGTTCAGGGCGAAATTGTGGCGATTTTGTATTTCTACGACAAGCTCTACAGCACCCACGATTTCCAGTAGTAAGTCGTCGGCATATCGCGCGCAATTAACATTCTTAAGACTAAAGAGGCGGGGGGAAACAGGGGAAAACTCTAAGTTCCTGCATGAGAAAACCAGGTATGTCCTTCCTATGTTGTTTTTGGAAGTTCGATTTTATGGTAGAAATCTGCCTAAACTGGACTGGAGTGCGGATAATTGGGCCTGAGTTTGGAAAGGCCCATACCACAGTCTTGGCCCATCGGTTTTTCTAAAATTAATTAAATATCTTTATTTTATTCATTAATATAAAATTAATTTATTATCAACAACTACGAATTCCTTGAAGACCGAGTCTGATCTGATGACACTATTTTTTCTTTTATTTTTAATTTGATTTTTTTTTTTT